>NW_024869158.1:0-33630 GCF_013358625.1 Macadamia integrifolia
AAGAGTAATCATGACAGTTGATGGGACTTGATCTTTGGTCACTCGATAAAAACATAAAAAATGTACCATAGAAAAAATGATTTATGTACTAACTTGGAGAAAGGATCCTCACACATGCACTTCCTCAACCATCATCATATGGGAGTGGATTTAAAACCAACCGTTGGATGTTTGTATATACAGTAAAAGTGCTCGTGCACTGTGTGTGTGTGTGTAAGAGAGAACCACTTCCCTTCCTATAGAATTCATTTAAAAAATTGTTGTGTTTCTCCAGTTAGAGATGCTTATTAAATATTAATTTTAAATTTCAAGTATTGATAATTACTATTTACATTGGAGACTCAACTCAAACTCAATATTATTTTGACTAAACTTTGTAACTTTAATTAAGTTTCTAACTTTTCCAATTATTTATTTATTTATTTTTTTTTTTTGTAATAAATTTTCCAATTGTTGAGCTGACTTGGTCTAACTAATTAGTTAATATCTTGAAAAAATTGCAAAAAAATCAACCACTTCTCCTACAGAATTCATTTAAAAACTATTATGTTTCTCCTGTTTAAAAAATCAAGATACTCTTATGACATTACCATTTAGATTAAAATGGAAATATAGATAAGGGATGTGGTGGATTGAAACCACCATCCTCTTGTGGTATGGAACCATTTCCCACACCACAAGTACTATACCTTTTTTTTTTTTTTTCCACTAAAAATTCATATGTATTAAGTGAAGAATAAAAATAGAATACAAGCTGGATAAAAAAAGATTACTAGAAACTAACAACAAAATGGAGGGCTTAAAAATCTGAGATCACTCCCTTACCTTTGGCATGGCCATCAGGGGTGGAGGAGGTCTACAACTCCAACAGAAACTAATGAAATTGAAATCTAGGACATTTTTTAGCATCCATCCTAATCTCGTCTTGGATTGAGGGAGGAAGAACTAGAGAGATCTTCAAAACCCCACTCCGAGCTGCCATTTTAGTTAAATAATCCACTATTGGATTTGCTTCTCTGTAACAGTGCGATAATTTCTACTGAATGGAGGAGAGGTAGGGGAGAGATAACGCCAATCCTGATAAGAGTACTATGGTAGCGAGTTAGAATAGACTGCCTTAGTTACAACCACAGAGTCCGATTCAATCGAGAGTCATTCAATGCCCAGTTGTTTAGAGATTTTGATTCTATGGGTTAGACTAGTAATCTCAATCTTGTAGTTTAACGCAATTCTAATGTAGATAGCAAAGGAGTACACAATTTTTCCATTTAAATCACGAATGGTTCCACCTACTCTAGCTCTCCCTGGATTTCCCAAAGCACAACCATCAACATTTAGCTTGAACCAAGTGGGGGAAAGGAACACAACAAACTACTTCTAATGCTGAAAACCTTCTAGCGCCTTTTAAAGAGATGCCCAAAATTCTCGAATAGATTAAATCCCTCGCTGATATTTTGTTGTACATAGAGCTTGGAAAAAGATCTCTAATTGAGTTCAATACTTGGCGCAGCACTAACTCAACTCCCATTGAACTTCCTCAAATTGTCTAGCATTATGCTGCTTCCAAATGAAATATAGGATTAAAATAAAATCCGCTACCTATACTTGCTTGATTGGAGTTTGCCTCCCTTTCAAGTTCCACCATTGAAGAGCACTCAACATCGAGTCTTGCTGAACCCAACTGATATCAAATAATGAAGCGAAGCCTTTCCAAATAAAGTGTGAAAAGCGACACCCTAAGATCAGATGAGGCCGGAACTTTATATATATATATATATATATTTTTATTCCAGGCCATACAACGGATGATTTATAGGACTTCCTCATTTCACCAGAACTGGACAGAAATCTTGTCCTAAAAACCTTTCCCATTATGAAATCTTCATGTTTAATTTACTAAGCAATCTTACAAAGGAAAGCCTTATTCACATATCTAAGCCTTCTTATCCCCAAACTACCTTCTTCAAGAGGCTTGCAAACTGGGTCCCATTTAACAGACATTCTCTTGGTAGAGCCCACATCTCCTGTCTAGATAAATTTTCTCATCCATTTTTCCATAAGAACTACCAGAGAAGATGGCCACCAAAATATAGCAAGTTATGGATAGGATATTTTTCAGTGTGACTATCTCTATATTATGAGCCTCCTACGATTTTCCAAGAACTATTGTATCATGTTTCATATGAAAAATATGAAGGCGGGGAAGGAGGGAAGAAAAGGTGTCTGGTTTGTATTTTGCTTAATTTTTGCTAGCAGATTCCCACACTGGTAAGTGTATTTATAACTGCAGGTTCATATTTATCTAGAAACAACTAAGAATATGTATAATCTCTCCAGAAAATCACTGACCACTAAGTACTTTTCATTAGAACTAACTCCCATTGAGAGTGGTAACATGCCACCTAGCACGTTGCTCCATAATGGCGCAAATCCTACAGTTGTGGGATCAACTACATCTCCCCTACTCTTACTGAAGGAGCAAGGACAACAAGCTAGCTAGGGCAATAGAACCCGATTCCTTGATTTAAAATGAGCTAAAAAACCACTGTGTCGAAAGCTTTGAGTACTGACACCTATCACAACATCACATTCAAATATCCTATCACTCACTATAGAGGAAAATGAAGGAACAAATAATCCACTATGACTAAAGCAGAGTTGGTTTTTGATTCCCCTTTAATAGACGTCTAAGGGGGGTAAGGGTGCTTTCAATTTCGATATATGCCCCATGTTCACCCTTAATTAAAACAGAGTAAGTGCCCCCTAAATAGAATCAAACAAACATAAAGGATAGTCAAAGAACCCCACAACCTAAGTCATGCTTTTTGAATTAATTACAAATAAAAAACCAATTGCTTCAAAATTATAACACATACTAAATGTCTAGTGTGTATGGAGTTGTTGGTTATCATCACAACATAAATAAATAAGGGGAGAAAAAGAAAGTGTGAGAGGAGGAGGAGATCACTCAGTCAAATATATTGTAATATACTTACTATGGTAACTATTACTGAAAAAAATTATGAGGGAAGTGTTCCAAATATATTAGTAATTGTCTAGCATATTGCATAAACCATTTACAGCAGTATTTATGAATTTCATTTTTAGCTAAAGAGATTATAGAAAAGTAAAAGTAAGCACATATAATCTTAAACAATTAATTTATTTAATGTGGAGTAGTAAGATAATAAAAACAGAAAGTATGGGAAGCGAAGGAGACTACGCTTATCCATAATTTGGATGGTACATCCTCTCTTTTTTTTCTTCTATATATTTTCCAAATAGTTGCCTTGATTCTAAATATAGGATAGTCTAACTTGTTAACAAGGAAGGACTATCCATCGTATTACTGAATAAAAATATAGAACAAAGGTATTTATAAAGAATCAATAAGCAAAGATATTGTTAATTAATATGGGTTGGATATGATCTGGACCCGGTTCCTTCATGGGTCACCCACTTGAGATAATCATAGACTCACTAGGATTAAGAACCCTAGCTAGCCAATTCTCTATAAATAAGAGAGTTTTGGCCACAAACCAAATTAAGGTTTTAACTTAATCACATGAGTTCTCTTTCTCCCTATTCTCTTTTATCTCTCCCAATTGAGAGTGCATATCTCCAAGGATCTTCATTGCAATCCTTGGATTTGGAGGATAGACCATTTCCTAGCAAGCCACAATCCTTTGTTCGTTGTTGTTCATGTTGATCGATGCGTGGTGCAACCCGATCCATTCCTATGCAAGGTAAGCTACATTGAGGTAATCCTTGATATCCGTTTACTTTCTGTTAACATTGGTATCAGTGGTAGGTTAATGGTTGTACTGCGCTTACCATTCTATTGTCAACGTGCCTCTCTTTGTTGGGCAGTGACTATGCTTTATAGAAATATAGTGCCGAGAGCTAAACTCAACCACCACACCGATATTGACAGTGAGTATAGTGGCCGAGAGCTCTATGTGGTTTTGTTTTTAGTATAATTATAAGAAAGTAATGATTATTACTTTATAGTTTATTATTAAAAAAAAAAAAAGGTTCTGATTACTATTTAATAAAAGTACCAAAAACATTTTTCTTTTCTTATTATTACATAATTGCATCACCATTACACTTTTGTTGTTTATGTAATGATTATGAATCCATGTTTTTTCTTTAAATTTCTCTTAAAATTACATTTGCACTTCCTGATTATGATGGCAATGCCAAAGGTGGGATAGGAGCTAAGGGGTTCTCTTCTTTTTTGTGGCCTTTTGGCAATGTAATTGGATTTTTCTTTCATTTTTTCATTCTTATTATATATTAATTTCCAGTAAAAAAAAAAATTACCTTTGCACTTGCTCATGGGTATAAGCACATTGTCGCCTTTTGTTTTTCTTATTAGTGCATGATTGCATCACCATTGCACTTTTGTCGTCTATGTAATGATTATGAATCTATGTTTTTGGTTTAATTTACTCTAAACAATCACCTTTGCACTTGCCCACGGTATAAGTACATTTTCGCCATGGCCTCGGCTGACGGTATGTTGGTGTTTTTTATCATTCCCACACGTCATATTAAATGCTTAATGCATGAAAAATAAATCAAGTGATTAGTGCTTGGGTGGTTGTTTCTCATTGGAAAGTTAATATATTGTATTTTCTGTGCATTGCTATTAGGATCGGTTTGGATCCACAAGTATTGAAAAATTTAAACCTTGCTTATTATGAGTAAGGGTTTATTTGTTGAACCCTACTCAAGGGTTTATTTTATTTATAATGTAATATAGGGTTTGGGTTTTTGTTAACCTACCTAAAAATTACGTTTTTGCCCTTAATGACTTAGGTCAAATGGGAGGGTACTTTATATGATTTTTTTCAAAGTTGTTGATATGATGATCAATATTTATGATGTTTGCTTTACGTTATTGGGATTATTGGCATGACTCAAACTTGTGACCTTTGCGTTATTAGGCTAGATATACTATTTCCTTGAAATATGTTTTAGCATATATATGTGTATGTACTGGCAAATCATCATACCCACCCATGGCAGTTATGACTTAAGACTCGCTCCACTTGTTGGGATGCGTGGTCGAGCTTCACCCACAGACCCATGGATGTTCTTATTTTGGAATGGAGATCATAATTAGTACTTTATAAGTAGGCATGTTCCTATATATGTACGTTAGAGTTAGTCTTCGTGCATGATGTAAAGTGCGGCGCTCCCCACTCAGTAGATTAATGTAGTAAGACTTTTAAAGTATGTAATTATTTACTTAGAATAATGTAATTATTTTTTTTAAGAAGCCTTGTAAAGGGAAAGTGCCTCGCACTGCATATCATACTCTTACACTAATTCGACATGCCACTTTAATTACCAATCGGTTCCTATATGGGACCCAGTGCAACGGTTTGTATATCACAATCTTGTGGATAGGAGATACCTATTCTCCTTATATTTATTCGAAATCGATTAAAATTATGTCTCTAGCCCACACATGTGAGATATGATTATGGGCTTAGCGAAATTTTTGCTCTCACCATGTGTATTAAGGAACCATTAATTTTAATTAGGATTTTTAGAACAAATTCTTAATGTCTACTTAATGTTTACCATGCACATCCTTGTGTGTAGTGATATGGCCACTAATTATATTGTTACGGACCTCACCAAATGTGACAAATTGACTGGACCCAACTATGACATGTCGTATCGAAAGATTCAATATTTGCTCAATGAGCAAAATTACCTTAAGTATTTGACCATTGCTATGGACAAACCTAAGGGTACTATCACTCCACACTGTCGTGATATGGAAGCTTATAATTAGTGGGTGAATAAAGATCACAGTACGTGCTTTATTATGTTAAGCACTATGCATGATGAGTTGATTGGTGATTATAAGAAACACACCATAGCTAAGTCCATGTGGGACCAGCTGAAAATTGACTTCAAATGCTACAACTGCCAAAAGATGGGGCTCTTTGTTTGTGCTTGCACAGAGTTGAAAAATGTATCATTTTATCTCACTCTCTCTCTACATTTGTTTGTATCCATGTTTTGGTTACCCATACACAGTCTGATTGGATTATGGAAACAGAAGCAACAAAACATATAGCGTGAGATGGAGGGGGGTTTTGTAGATTATCATAGAATTTCGAATAGATCCTACAATGTGTTTATGGAGAATGGCATTAGTGAGACAGTTCGAGGAGTTGGTACTTATCAACTCAAGATGTGTAATGGGTGCACCTTGCTTCTTCACGACGTGCTTTACGCATTGGACATTTAACATAATGATACTTTTAGTTTTTACGTTATTACCTTTAGGATATTCATTCCATATTAACGGTTGCACTTTAGAGTTTTATTTGAGTGGTACTATTGTTGGACGTGGATCCTTAATTGATGGATTTTTTAAACTTAAATTTAATTGATTCTGCTTCATCTGTTTCTTATGTAGTTAATACATATGATAATTCTGAATCTATTACATGGCATGCTATATTGTGACACATAGGGCGAGACAAGATGGCAAGGTTTTCTAGAGAAGGCCTTTTAGGCCAACTCACTAGAGTCAACCTCCCTATGTGCGAGCCCTGTCTAGCAGGTAAAGCTCATCGAAAGCCTTTTGGAAAAACAGTCCAAGCTACCCAACCTTTAGAACTTCTCTACTAAGATATTTATGGACTTATGAATGTAAAGGCACGACATGACACCTCTTATTTTATCACATTCATTGATGACTATTTACTATACGGTTATGAATATCTAATTGCTCATCAGTATAAGGCATTAGATTGTTTCAAACACTTCATGACAGAGGTTGAGAATCAGTCAAGCTAGAGCTTAAAAACCCTGTAAACTAATAGGGGACGTGAGTATCTATCTGATTAGTTTAAAGAACTATGTGAGGATAAGGGGATTCGTAGGAAGTTGACAATTTCTCACACTCCACAACAAAATGGCATAGCGGAGAGCAGAAATAGGACACTCTTAGATATGGTTAGGTCAATAATTATGCAAGCCAACCTCTCAATATCTTTCTGGGGGTATACTCTTTTGACTGCTGCCTATATCCTTAACCAAGTGCCTTCATTATCAATTCCTTCGACTCTTTATGAGTTATAGAAAGTCGCAAAGCCAAATTTAGGGCATATGTGACCATGCAGATCAACAAATTACATTCGCAACACCTCCCATAAGTTTGGGAAACTTCATCTTAAAACTAGGAAACACATCTTTATAAGATATTCTGACAACTCGAAGGGTTATATTATGTACAATGAACACCTTGATGGAGGAATGACCAAGAAAGAATCACATGATGTTAACTTTATTGAGACAGATTTTTCTAACATTGGTGATGCCAGTAGGGATCTCGACATCTTTGATATAGAGGACGAGGAAAGCATCTCACTAACTATTGGCGAGAGTGGGGAATTAACTCATCATGTAATCGCTAGAGAAAGTGAGACTGTACCAACCAGTGAGAGTGTACCACTAGACGATCATCAGGATTCCCTCGTGTGTAGGAGCACTCGTGGGCATATTGTCCATCATCATTTTGAGATTGAAGGAGAAGCTCTTATTTTTGTTCCAAAGGATGAGGATGAGGATGAGCCACTTCTTTGCAAGAGGCGCTCTCCTCACATGCTAAGGATAAGTGGTAAGTTGCTATGGAGGATGAACTGAGTTCTATAAGTAATAATCGGGCATGGGAGTTAGTTGACCTACCTCTGGATGTAAGATCATTGAAAACAAATAGGTTTTAAAGGTCAAACACAAGGTAGATGGTTCAATTAACAAGTATAAGGCATGCCTTATGGCGAAGGGCTATACCCAAGAGGAGGGTGTAGACTATAATGAGACTTTCTCCCCAGTGGTGAGAATTTCCTCAATTCGCTTCATCCTAGCCACTATTGCAAAACTGAATTTGGAACTCTTTCAGATGGATGTTAAAAATGTATTTTTCAATGGAGAACTGGACGGAGAGATCTTTATAGATAAACCAGTGGGTTTTATTATTCTATCCTTATATGTTGATGACATTCTATTGACTAGGAATGACATGGAAATGATTATTTCCACTAAAGAGTGGTTGTCCTCTACCTTTGAGGTGAAGGAAATGAGTGAAGCCAACTTTGTGTTAAGCATCAAGATAATTAGGAATCGCTTTAGGAATATTTTTAGTTTGTCTCAAGAGACTTATATAAAAAAGACCCTTGAATGATTCCACATGGACAAGTCTAAATCCATTGACACTCCCAAGAACAAGGCTTGTGCTTTAAGCCTTGACCAATGCTCTAAGACTTATGAAAAGAAGAATCCAATGTCTAAAGTATCTTATGCTGCAGCAATAGGCTATTTGATGTACATGATGATGAGCATACATTTAGCTATATGCTTCGCAGTTGGCATGGTTAGTCATTACTAGAGTAATCCAGAACCATGTCATTGGCAGGTAGTGAAAAGAATCTTTCGATACCTTCGTGAGTCACTAATTTCACCCACACCCGCAGTGGTTCGGATTTGAGATTGAGAAGCTATAGTGATGCTGACTGAGCTAGTGATAGAGATGAGCGTAAATCTACTTTAGGATATACGTTAGTCCTTAGAGGAGGGGTTGTATCTTAGAGTAGCAAGAAGCAGACCTGCATCACCCTATCCATGATGGGGTCCGAGTACATCATGTGTTCGGTAGCCATTCAGGAGGTTGTTTTGCTGAGGAGGTTCCTACAGTGTCTTGGCATTACAGCTTATTCAGGAGATGCAATGCTTATACACTGTGATAGTATGACAGCTTTGGCATTCTCTATGGACCCCAAGTTTCATAGGAAAGCTAAACACATAGATATCAGATATCACTACATTCGAGAAATGGTTACGCAAGGAGAAGTTATCTTGAAGCATATCTCTAAGAGTAGCAAGGAGGTTGATCCATTGACTAAGCCTATTGCTCGGGACATTTTCTTTACTTATGTTAGGAACCTGGGACTTAGACACAGATGATTTGTATTTTGAGTTTGACATTTTCTTTAGACATTATTCTTATCACTATTTGATTTATATATGAGATATATAAATCATTTAATTTTATAAATCTTTAGGGTGATTTACGTGTGTACACATTTAATTTTATAAATATGGCACTAGGCTTGAATCGACCCAATCACACGGGTGATTCATCTTGACGTTTAGAAACAACGAGTAAGATGAGCCAAATTTACCTTAATGCTTAAAGACAGTGAGTGAGATGAACAAACATCTTTTTAACTATGTGGCGCCTTAGTTAGAGCTAAGATAAGACCTTTCTATGATCGAACATTGAGATCCCACGTCTCAGTGTAGCCTACTTATAAGCTGAGTGTGATAATTTAGCCAGGTGCCATAGGGGCGACTGGATTGATTGACTCAGGTTAGGCACTTGAAAGTGGGACTGAACCCAAACTCGTATGGCATTCTTTTTATTTTATGAGTGACATGCCCACCTTAGTGGGAGTTGCACTATAGCATACATTTCATACTATATGTACTTTGTTATGATCGTTTGTGAGAGTGACTGAATGGATCTCTTCTCCGTCATTGTGTGAACCACTTGAATTAAACTAAGTTGATTTTATGTATACCCTCTACTTGAGACCATGTCATGAAGAGGATGCCCAATGATGCTACTTTGACGTGCTCCTTAGGTCATGGATGATGCGGTCCAGCGGGACACGATTGGAAAAGTGGTTGGGAATAGTTGGATTGACATGTGGGCTAAGAAAAACTATTCAAAATTACACCCTTGTTTTGTGGCTCATTTCCCGGGCGACTTGTCGTATTTTTGTTTTGATGCAGTTATGAGCACATTGCATGTTTTAAGGTCAGCACTGCTCATCATGAGGGATTGAAAATGCTAGACTTGGTGTAATTAAATTGTTCAGGATAACCCAGATTATTTGTGCGTGATGTGCTATGTTGGTAAGCTTGATATAACACTTCTACATCCATACTATCTCATTAGGTTGCACACGCCATTTCCTATATGATGAGACACCTATGGTAGAGAGATTTATAGAATGGACAATTGAGTATGTCGCCCTGCGTGGGTGAGTGGAAGATGTTAATTATTATGGGTCATATTGGATCCTATTTCAGTTCCTTCGTGGGTCGTCCACTTGGGATAATCATAGACCCACTAGGATTAGGAACCCTAGCTGGCCAATTCTCTATAAATGAGAGGGTTTTGGACATAAATCAAATTAGGGTTTTGACCTAATCACAAGAGCTCTCTTTCTCCCTATTCTCTTCTATCTCTCCCAATTGAAAGTGCGTGTCTCCAAGGATCTCCATTGCAATCCTTGGATTTGGAGGGTGGATCATTGCCTAGTAAGCCAATCCTTTGTTCATTGTTGTTCTCGTGAATCAACGTGTGGTGCAACCTGATCCATTCCGCTACGAGGAAAGCTACATTGAGGTAATCCCCGATACCCGTTTACTTTCTGTTTGACAGATATCATACCTGCTGAATTACCCTTTTAAAAAACAATTCCAAGAATTCAGGTTGCACACTTTTGAAGTACTCCAAAAGAATTTCTCTCTAATTCTTTTTTGTAGTTTCACTTGCTGAAAAAACTTCATTCTTTTAAGTACAGAATTGTCCTCTTCATTATAATAGGCTGCCCATTTATTCAATGCATTTTAATTTTTTTTTAACTGCTCCTAGTTTTTTATCAAGGCCATGCTTGTAAAAAGTCCCACAAATGCTTTGGTGAAATTCTATAATTTCTATGACAATAATAAATATATTGGTTAATTTCAAAATTTTAATAGCAACCCGCTTAGCCTCAACAATTGAATGTATGCAAAAATTCTTATGAAAATAAGATGCATCAAATAACAACATCATCCATAAGCATTTTCTCTCTCTTTATTTATTTTTTCGTTAGAATATCTTTTAAATTATCTGAACTTACATGAGTTCTGGCTGTGAGAATACATTATCAACAGTGTCAGAGGAGTGATATAAAAAGGCATTTTCGTTACTTCTACTCACTAAAAGAAAGACAAACAGACAAAGAAACCACCAACCCTTTACCGGAGACCAATTCCTTGCCAGTGCAGTAGATAGCCATCTATATCCAAAATCAAGCTCAATGACAGTATTTTCCTTGATTATTCTAGAGAACAGGAGAAATGAAAACGGAGAAAGAGAGATGGAGTCCTCATCTTCCCAATCACAAGCCATTGTTCGACGATGACGCTCACAGTCGAGATCCATCATTTCGTGCAGGAAGATTGGGCATGGGAGATTCCTTTGCTGTCAAAATCTCTATGCTGAGAGAGGGCATAAGAGATCGATTGTTGGAGAATAGTTGACCCTGTTTGAGAAGTTTTATAGCGATCCTCGCCTCTAAGTTCTCCTCACGTACAAGCGCTCCCCACCCCTTCTTCTTCTTCTTCTTCTTCTCTTTTTAAAATAAATTTATGTTCCTTCATTCATCTTCAGTTCCTTATTCTAGAGAACTTGTTTCTCTCTCAAGTCTAAGTTTGCAGGGACAGTTGTAGATGGAGAAGGCGAGACCCTTCACACCTTCCCCACCATTGCATTTTGCATATTTTTATTTTTTATTATTTCAAACAAGGCTGTAAATCTCTACTTTGAAATGGCATGCATAGGGTTTACAGGTCTGATTGTAGATGGATTCAGGGGCTGAGTATTACATATGGGTTTCAAGGGGTTTCTGGAGGGGTTTTTTTTTTTTTTTTTGGAGAGTGAGTTGCCAGCCATAGGTGGTGCAACAGATTGAGATTTCATTGGGAATAATTGGAAACAGATATATGGAATCTGGTTTGCAGGGCATTATGTTGTAGATGGGTTCAGAGGTTTTCAGTTGGATTATTTGTAGGTTGACAAAGGGGATTTCGGGCAGGGCTCGCCAGTGGCAATAGGGGGATCACGGAGAAGGTTGCAGAAGAGCCAATGGAGTGAGCTGGAGAAGTTTTTGAGATGGAGGAGAGCCTACAGGTGCTGTCTTGCGGTCGCCTGGAAGTTTTCGTGGTGGGACTTTGTGAGGGGGTGGGGCGGGAGAATCCGTCAGCCACGTAGGCCAACAATTAAATCTGACAACCCTTTGCTGGTCTCCTCAATTTCTCACCCCAGGTATCTATACGACCTAATATCTTATTGGGGTGGGAAAGTTCATACAACCATCCCACCCCTTAAATCTACCCTTATCAAGTCCCCTCTGAACAAATAGGCCCTTAGAGTTGGGGGCTTACAGAACTAATAAGTTCTAAAATATTTATAGGAGCCTAGACTAGTGAATTTAAAGACCTAATAAGTTCTGAAATTCTTATAAAACCCCTAAACCAGTGAATTATGCATCCAACTATCAGGTTTAAATGTAAAGAAACAAGCTTAAATGTAGAAAAACAATCTCTCATATAAGCAATATGAGAATGTAACCAGAACTTGGGTTAAGAACAAGGTTGTCTCAAGTACTTGAAGTTGGAATATACTGGCCTCATTATGATGAAAAAAAAGGTAGAAAACAATATAGATAGAATAGGCTGAATTCACCTAAAACCCCCTCATATTCCACCAAGTTTAACCTCAGAATCTGCTTTTTTTTTCTTCTAAAGATCGATAATTTTATTGAAAAAAAGAAAGAACAAAGGGATAACAAGAATACAAGGATTTATAATCCCCCACCTTCGGCATTTGCATCAGTAGGGGAAGATAAAACTAAGAACAGTTAAAATGAAATCTCAGCCTTGAATTAGAATCATGAGCAAGCTCACAATTGATTCGAGCTGGAAAATAAACATTTAAAGATGATGTTCCAGTTTTTTCCATATCTGTAGCAAGAAAGTCTGCCACTCCATTCGCTTCATGAAAGCAGTGAGTCATCTTCCATGTTATAGAAGCTAGGAAGTCTTGACAAAATATCCAATCCTATTGAGCATACCAAGGAATTGATCGAGCTTGAACCGCCACAACAACCGTTGTTGAGTCAAATTCAATCCAAAGAGATTCAACCTTCAATTCCTTAGCCAGAATAATCCTTAAAGTAGAGCTCTGAATTTTGCAAAATAGTTCTTCTGAACTCCCAAAAATTTCTAAAATGAGCCCACACAGGAGCCCCAATGGTCCCTTAGCACACCATCTGCACCAGCTCATCGTGGATTGCACAGGGAACATCCATCTACATTCAATTTAGACCATCCCAACATTAATTTACACCAAAATACGTTGAGCATTGAACCTTTTTTCCTTGGAGTAGCAGATAGGCCTAACCGGAGACAACATAATAAGTCAATAGTTTGCTTGATAACTCCCTGTAAAGTAAAATTCCCATCTTGCACATCACTCTTGACTTTCTCTAAGATCTAGAAAATTGAATTCAGAGTACCCCCATGACCTTAATCATTCATTTCCTTTCAAATATTTTCAGCAATCACAACAAAATCAATAGACCATGGGTGCAACATCCCAAATCTCACCTCTTTACATTGATTGTGAACAGGCAAGAGTAGCAGATTGGAGAAGCCAACACTAACTTGGCTAGTAGCAGTGGAATGTTAGGAAGAGAAGGATGACCCAACATGTACCTGTGCCTCTTGCCAACAATGTTGGAAGAGTCAAAAAGCAAAGTTGGCCAACAGGTAATTATTAACCCTTGAAATGAAATAGAAGTGATAGGGAATACAACAGACCCAAAGGGGGAGTAAGTCTAGCACAACCGGCTAGAGGACTCTGAAGGCCTGTCATGTGAACAGAATGGCTAGAATTGACTCAAATGGGTCCCACTTTTGGAAACTGGATAGGTAGACCTATTCCCATGGGTTTGACATGGATAAGTAAGTTAATTAGTAAATCATAAACTAATTTAATATCTAAACACAATTAGTCTTAATTATGTAATTAAGTATATATATATATATATATCTACATATACACTTTATATGTATAAGTATTATATAATTATATGTATATACATATATGCATGCATAATATACTATATTATATATTTAATTGTCGTTAGTGGGGCTATAAGAGAGCCACCACCGACCACTCTTCTCACATTACACTCATTTGGACAGCAAAGGGAAGAAAGAAGAAAGAAGAAGAAGAAGAAGAAGAAGAGACGTGAAGAAGAGAAGAGAGGAGAAGAAGATCATAGAAGAGATTTCTGCTTTTAGGATCAGGTTAGAAGATTCAGCTACAAGGTCAGTTACATTATTCACCTATATTAATCTGTGGTAAGAGAAAATTTTCAAAAATTAGTATGATCAGATTCTGCTGTACGGAAGAATTTTGGAATTTTAGCAAGAAATTGATGAAAAGAGGTCTTGAATCCTACCATTCTTTGATGGTTTAATTAAAGAACTTTAAAATCAGCAATTGGCTCCAAGAACTGTGATCAATTGGGGTTGGAATGAGAGAATTCTCATCCAAGATTGTAAAACATAAAATTTTTAGAAGAAGAAATGAAACTTCTCTCTCTATTTTGTTCTCTGAAGACTATAATGGAACATGCAAAAGTAATGGACGCCAAATCCTTCACATGCAATTAAAATTTGCAAAGATAAACATGCATGCAACCTTATATTAGACTTGGATGAAGGTAATTGATGTTAATTCATACATATGAGTAGAGATTCTGAGATTAGGAAGATGATTTTGGCAATCATTGCAGAAATTGTAAAAATTAATCAAATTTGTTAGTAGGTTGGTGAATTGACAATTTAAGTAATGAAAATTATGTAATATGATACTGTGGTGGAGGTTTAGTACAGAACTAAGTATTAGAAACCAGAAACTTGAAGAAAATCTGCAGGGAGAGCAGGCAGAATTGAAAATTTACAGAAACGGTATGACTGGTGGGAGACATCTGGCCGACTGATCAGGCCAGGGCCTCTAGCCGGTTAGGCTTCCAGAGACCATTTTTCTCTCAGACTTTGATAGCAAATTGTAAGTCTAAGAAGGGTTTTGTAGGGCTGATAGGGGTATACATTGTCTTGAATTGAGATGTAAAATTTACTCAAGTATATTTTAATAAATATGTATGTATATATATATATATATAATTTGATTTTACGAGTTCTAGCTAACCATGAGGGAACAAGTTCAACACCTGAAAAAGTGGGAACTGAGTCAGATTTTCCAAGTGAGCAGGTGTCCCTCTATCTTATTTCTTTTGGTGTATTTATTTCTGTTGTTCATGCATCATTTGTTGTGTTTGTGCATATGTAAATATTTTCTGCATTTGCATTTACTTCTATGTATGTGGTATGATGAAAAGGATGGTGATGGAAATATGGAATGTAAGGTAAGCGAGATGGGTCACAAGCAGGTGCCCATATATGCATGTGGTATGGATGAATTGATTGTGCAACATCTAGTATACTGGTTAGGTGTCACAACCCCAAGTGCTACACCCCTTGTCCGTAGGGGGTTAAGTATGGATTAATCCCAAAAATGTGGCTGTTTGATCAGCAGTGCACTTAGTGATGTGATGTGTGATGTCAGTTGTGGATTTGGACAGGATACAACATACTGTATGCCTAGTAATTATTTCATGGGGTTACCATCTAGAGGTTAGTCGGGAATCGAGGCTCTGACCAGGACCAGCTGTTGGCTCTTGCCTGCAACGAGCTTGTATTCCTAAGGGTCCGAGTAGGGAATGCCACCTCTGTTGCATAGCACTATATCCATAGGTGATGAGACTTAGTAATGGACTAGGCAATGTGAATAGTTAAATAAATGGACATCCTGAGTATTTTTCTTATGTGTGGAGCATGCATTGCATATCGATACGTGTGTTGTTCTCCCCCACCCCTCACTGAGCATTACTAGTGCTCACCCCCCTTTATTTTTCACTAATCCATAGATGAGGAGAGCAGTCACCTACAGGCTTCTAATATTGAGCATGATATTATAGCTGTGGATCAGTTGGCATGTACTCCGGATATTGATGATTTCAGTCATGGACTTGATTGCGAGTGTGATGATTGTGTATATGGTGGACAGTCTATGAGATATGATATTGTGATTCTTTTTATGTATATATGAAGTTGGAAGAAGAGACCAGTTTTTTTATGGATTGAAAGGTGGAAGAATTTCTTTTTGTGTACATATATTTTAGTTATTTGGATTAATGTAATATATGGACCATTGTAAGTAAATTCTGAATTTTGGTACATATGCTATCTATAACACTTAGATGCACTAGGTGAATATTAACTTTACTTGATTTTAATTATCCGCTGCGAAATTATTTTGATTTTGTTTATGTATAACATGTGGGATGTGGTGTTGTGGACTCTCCTAAAGTAGGATCCTGGGGTAAGTAGGCTGACTGGATGCGATAAGGTATCCAATGCCGGCATGCCTGTGCCATATTAAGGGCAAGGTGTGGTGTGTGGCATGTGGTGTGTGGATGTCACAATGGGTCTTTGACAGACAACACCTGCCTCTTTCTAATCCACTAAAGAGATAGTTGATAGAGATCACAAGGATTAGGCCAAAAAAATCCCAAAACAATCCAACAATAATTTCCAAAGAGCAACTGAGAACCTGTAACACTTTGAGACAATGGGGACTCCCTTTCCATAAATGATATCAACTGTTGGAAGCTTTCTATGCATCGGATGCCAACCAAACACCAATACCCTTGGCTGTAGAGCCTTTTCCTAAACAAGAGAGAACTAAGAGATTATTGGATTTCGACTTCTCATTTCATTCCAAGTTGAATAGGCGGAGAAAATCCTTACAGATGTATAGCTCCAAATCATTTATCTTCTAAATCAAACTGGGGAAATCTTATCAATTTGGCTGCAGAAAAAGCATTTCACAGGGAAATAGAAATAACATCAGAAATATTCCATCTAAAATCTAAAATTATTTCTGAAAATTTTACAGAAGAATTTTGAAGAGGAGCAAGAGCTTGACCACATGATTCAGAAATGGATAAGCCAATCATCGTTCGAGAGACTTATTTTCTTCCTATTCTCCACCATCCACTAAAACTTGCACTAAATCCAAAATAAAAGTTGATTTAAAAAAAAAAAAAAAAAAAATTTGGGCTTGGGGTGGGGTGGAGGGGGTTCAGCCATTAAAACTAGAATGGACCAACTCATGGGTCCTAACCAACCCAAATCCTAATTGAAACTGAAAACAACTATTGACAAGCCTCGGTAGACTCCTAATCCATATAGGACTTTACCATTCAAATATCTAGCTGAAAAAAAACAATTCCCCATATTACTATAGAACATAATTACATTTAGGTATTAAAACTACTAAAATGTCCCCAGATTTTAGGGACATTGAATTGTTTTAATTGTAGAAAGCAATTCAATGTTGAGTACTAGGAGACATAATTTATTTATTTATTTTTATTTTTTTTGCAGACTTCAGATAATGCGGTCACATCAAATTCCCTAATAAACGACATAGGAAAGCATTTGTTAAGCTCATCCATTATTGGCAGATAGCATTGAAGCCCAAGAAACCTAGAAAATGCACCTACACCTCTTACCATTAAAATCTGATAATTAATGATAAATTATCCTTAAGTTACCAAGACAAGCTCACAGCTCTTAGGATTTCACACATGAAATCTCAGAACAACTCAATGTCATATCCATTAATACTTGCAACTTCAGTTAAATTCATACCTCAAAAGCAATACCTGTGCAGCAGAACCATGATGAATAGATAGAAGCACAACGATCATACCCCATCAAAGATCTAAAATTTCAAGCTTTTTTCTCAAGTAATAGTGGTTATCAAAAGAATATGCAAACTATTGGGGATCCTTTACCATATTAAACATATGAATAACCCTATAGTTTTTAGAATGCAAGAATCATAAAAGATATTTAACCATGTGCATAGTCCCTAAACCAAGATCAATAAAGTACTTCCTTCATAGATCTTAAAATACATAACCATATAGATTTATCATATTTATAATAATCAATGAGACATCCATGACATGAACCATAAATGGGAATAGAGAAGTACCTGTGTAAGTTTAGAAACCCCATGTGCATAGATCGTGAACCTCTGTCACATGTGGTTAAACATAACTCCCATGAAGATGACAATGACGAACTACGCAAGTAGAATCCTTCTACTGAGATCTTCTGGAGAAAGCCGTGTTCCCAAAACCAATAAGGCATTAAAGTAATGGTTGCAGAGACCGTCAGTATTTTATTTATAATAGAATCCCTAAAACCCTATTCCACTCTCACAATGGAAAGAGCTAGGAGTTTCCTATTTAGAGTAGGTCTATTATTGCTTGGGCCCAATGGATCAATCGGTATTAGTTAAGCCCACATAAATATCCTAACACAAACTACATTTGGAGCCGCTTTATGGGACTCATGGATGACAACCAAAAGTCTATGAATGAAGAGTAACCCATAAATATGACATTAAAATATAAATATATATACAAGAAAACTATATATTATTAAGATTCATTATTTCAGGGCAAGACATTAATTATGGGTGAAAGAAAGCATATCAATTACAGAATAATATAGAGATTTAATTTGATTCGAAAGAATTTTTAGTAGGAGAAGTCCTTTCAGAGTCATTTGGGTGGACTTAAATATATTTCCTTTCAAAGAAATGTGCTTTGCTATTAGTGATAAAATTAATATCTCAAAAAGTAAGATTTTTCCCTCTACAACATAAACTTGGCAAGCAATTCAGAAGATACAAGGCTGCCATCACAAGGGTATGGTTATTTTATATTCTCTAACGTAACTCGCATATTTGAATATTACTTAGCACCCTAAGTGCTTCGAGGAATGGTACAGTTCAAGAGTCAATTCTTGCCTGCCAAAGAAAAAAAAATTATATATATATATATATATATATGAGAAAAGCAACTAAAATGTAGAAATTCTCAATAAACAGTCTTAACTTTCAACCATGTTTTATACAAGAAATATGGATGAAATAATATTCCCCAAGGTAATCATGGACAAAGACATCTTCAGTGGTCAAGGAAGTGTTCAAACCTATATTTAGATCTCTGAAGCAATGCGCTCTGAAACGTTAAGCAAAGATGTTCCAACAGTGCTTTGTCTTTAATTTTCATTATTAGGTTATGATCAGCCTAGAGATAATTGATTTTCTGATGGTTCAACCTCTTGACTTGCTTTCTCAGGTCTAGTATGTATTTTAGTATCTGAGAAATAGGAGTTGGAATGCTTAACTTCTTCTGCAATGACCCAATCGTGATCATGAGGCATAATTATTTAATAAATTATGAACATATAAACGAAAAACAAACGAAAGTATAATCAATTAATGATAATGGTAACAAACGAAATCTACTACCCTTTGATTCGACCTATAGCCAAGCTAGTAGGTCGAGATGAATCAGACTTGTAAGCGTGTCAGGCCGGTCAGGCACTTGTCGGGCTTACATCGTGCACCATATACAGTAATCTACCTATTTATAAATGTGTCAGATTCAATTGCATCGGTCCAGGTCGGGCCTGAAATTGACACCCTATAATGTCTCAAGTGGATTCCTTCTTTTCTATAGTTTAATTTAATCTATTTGTTATTAGCATCTTGTTTTGTTGTCTTAAGATATCTTTTTATTTAATACACCAAAAGAATATTGGAAGATCAGTTTAAGAATATGATCCAAGGTTCCTCATACACTCGTCCTTGGTCAACAACCTAATATGAACCAATCTTGTTCTTTACTCAACAACCTAACATGAACCGACCTTTGGATAAGGTGGTTCCATTGAAGTCATGTTTTCAGTTTTTAGTCTTAAACACTAATTTAGGTGATAACTCTAAATAATTATTCTCTTATTTGAGATGGATCAAACCATTTTCACAAAAGTCACTATTCTCACACTATTTCTGAAGCGAAATAATGATTCTCTCATTTAGGAGATACTTAATACCAAAAAATAATCTAAATAACACTATCAATCAAGGGATTAACTAGGATCTCACAACTGTAAAATTGAAACAATTTTTCTTTAGGGGACTTTCACTAATGGGCCTAGGGGCTGATACAAATAATGGAATCTAAACCAACCTATTCTTAGGTTAAAATAATGCTCAAATGCGTTTAGTGGGCATAATCCAAAGACTCGAGGCCCAAGGGTGGACTAGTGAGTTATGGGTCTAAGGAGTCACATGGGCTTTTTTTTTTTTTTTTTTGTTAATCAAGGTGTCCAAACCAGCTTACATGCACCTCGACTAAACGATTTCCATTTAAATCATAAATGCACAGATGAGAAATTGAACCTAAGACTGTGCGCCTATTCCAGTGGATAACCCACAGATGAATAGTCACATGGGCTTAGGAGAAAAGGCCCAGGACCTATCGTGTGGATCCAAAATATATTGGCCTCAGGCTAAAAAAAAGTTGGGGGTGGGGGGTGGGGGGTGGGGCGTGGGGGAAGAGGATAATAATTTTGAACCATCTAGTGTCATTGCACCCATAGTTAATAAATATGGGAATTTAAGACATAGAATTGCTCCCAAATGTTCTACCAAAAGAATGTTCAGCCAGTTAAATCGACTTTTTACACATTATCCCAAAGAGTCCCTAAAAATTGCATAAGTTTGGTATGCCAGTATGCCTACATTAAACGCATATTATACAAATTATATTGTCACCCCTTAAAGAATGCCAATATTAACAAAACATCCTTTACATTACTGACAGTTATACTCGATCCCTTAGTGAATATACCTTAAGTGCTGACATTAGTTAGGTTTTTTTCTCTTAAATACTAAAACCTCATAAAACCCAAATTACCTGGTATACCCTTCTCTTAACCACTTAAACCCCATCTTTTTCTTCCCCAGTGTCTTCGCCGCAGAGATAACCTGTAGCTGAAAAAGCCTGGATATGAACGATCCTGAAGATGAAATGGATAAGCCATCAGTTCGCCCTCCCATGAAGAAGGTGGTCTTGATGTTGGTCGGGACCGTAGCCATACTAGTGCTTCCAAGCCCCAATCATGGTTCCGCAAGGACTCCCGAACCAGATACGCCACGACCACCACCATCCCCACATCGCATACTCCCTCCGACCACCACTGACCCACCGCAATCTACCCAATTATATCCCTCTGCAGCGTGTTACTACCTTGCCCAAAGTCTCCATCCACTGGACCGCTTCCTCTGCTTCCATGTTCGACTCTGGCAATTTTGTTATCTATAATTCACAGTTGAAAATCATGTGGCAGAGCTTCAATTTTCCAACTGATACCCTGTTACCAGGTCATTAGCTGGTGGCGAGGAAATATCTAAATTCCAGCGTATAAGAAACTGGCCACTCCATAGGAAAGTTTGTACGGTACCCAGTGCTGGTGAAAGCTTCCCCTGCCCCTACATCCACAGATACTTAGTGGACATCAACTATGGATAATGCAGGAGACAACGTAATAGTGAATCTTGGTGATGATGGCAATTTATAATTGCTCAATTCCACAGGTTTCAATATATATAATATATATAATCAAACCAATCAACCATTTATCGCATGACAATCGATGTGGATGGGATCTAGGGTTTCATCTTGTTCTTGTTCTCGATCTTCTGACTAGGGGTGTCAAAACCTATCTCAAACCAATAAAACCAATCAAAACCGACCGAAAAAACTTGGACCAAACCAAACTGATCCTTATTGGATTGGTTTTGGACTGAGGTATATTGAGACCGACTAAAAACCAGTCCAAACGGAACCAACCAATAACCAAACCGAATGAAATCAATAAAAAAAATTATTATGAGATAATAAATTAGGGAATTGATAATCCATTTTTAATAATATTAGTGAGGATATTTTTTTATTGTAATATAAATTGTTACAAATCAATGAATGTGAAGTTATGAATAGAGAAATTGATTTGTAAATTGTAACAATGCTTCCACTAATTTCCCCTTGTTCATTGTACAAAATTAGTTGGATAGTTAAATGAATGAATGAAAAATAGAGTTCATTTTCTGATTTCAATATTAGTTATCCATTGGTTTCAGTCATGGATTTTAGTTCTCAGTATTGGTATCGTTGCCTCTATCGATACCAATCCAATGGGAGAGGATCGGTGGGTATCGGTCACTTTTGCCCTTTACTTTTCAAAAAATGTACAATTTTTTTTACTGTTTACCCGTGAAATGATACTAATAACTGATCTGACAGGATTGGCCAAGGATTGGGGATCGGTCTTAGCCAATATCAATACGATATGGCCGATACGAATGGATACTTGAAACCATGGTTTCAATATTAGTTATCTTTCTTTTACAATGATAAACCATGATTTAGTTATAAATTTAAAATGTTTTCATCAAATCTTTTGTTACTACTATTATGAATGTAAGATTTCATTACGGTTCAAACACGATAATAAATTGATCAATATTAACCCGATATTGAAAACCGAAATAAATCAAAACCAAATTGGACCAAAATAGAAACCAACTGAAAACCGAAGTTTCTTAACCGATTGGTTTTGGTCTCCCTCATTCGTAGACCCAATCCGATTCAACCCGATTGAAGCCGAACCAAACCGATCAAATGACACCCCTACTTCAGACATTTCGAAGCCCTACTTGATTGATGATCACCTGAGAACGTGGATCATTACTTTACATTTGAGGAGGAGGAGGAGGAGAAGATAGATCTGTTTCGATTGATTTTACGGCAGTGTCTAATGCTTTAAGGATTTATGACTATGTTTTAGACAAAAGGGTAAAAAGATCAATTCAAATCCTCACTTAGCAAAGATTGACGGTAAGGGGTCCAAGTATAATTGTCAATAATGTAAGGGGTGTTTTTTTAATAGTGGCATTCTCTAGAGGTGGCCCTATAAATTTAATAATAATAAAAAAAAAAAAAATTAAAAAAAAATAAAAAAAATAAAAAAAAAACTTATGAATACCTGTGAACTTTCCTTCTTCAGCTGACTTTCTCCTTCGTCTGTGAATCTTCTTCTTCACTTCAAAATCACCCTTTGCCCACAGAGAGAGAGAGAGAGAGACTTTCCTTCAGGTTTATAAATCGTTTGGCTGTTTAGGGATCTTCTCTTCGCTGACTTGTAGCACTACAACCTTTGCTCCATCTTGCTTGCACATTGTCTTCTTGAACTGGAGCGACAGGGATTCCCAAAATCCGAGAGCTAGAAGCTAATAATAATGAGTAGCATAGAGGTTTCAGTATGGGGTTTCAAAGTTCAGTTTAGATATGAGTGAGAGAGAGAGAGAGAGAGAGAGAGAGTTGTAGTTGTGCAACTTTTATTACATTGCTCTCAATGGTGGCGATTTTTTTAGAAACACAAAATTCATCCAAAATTTAAGTTGTTCTTTTGACGGCTAGCTCTGCAAGGGATACCAATAAAAGACCTCTTGCGTAAATTGGTGGACTTAGATCCCATCTATGATCTTTGTCTCTGTGAATAGGAGAACATACAACATGTTTTTCTTACCCGTGAATTCTCCAGAAGAATTTGGGCTGCTAGTCCTCTAGGACTGAGATCTAAGTGTTTGCATTTTACTTCCTTTCCAAAGTTTATAATGTATTTCTTTCAGCACTATAAGTTGAGGACGACTGAGTTGGCACATTTCTTCTCTTTTTTCATTATTACATGCTACTTTATTTGGAAGGACATAAACTTGGTCACTTTTGGATCATCGAAACCTAACCCCAAATTGTGGTAGACCAAATATATTTTTGGGTTTATAACAATTCCACGTGGAAGGTACTATTTGACCAGCCTACTGATATTTCCCAAAATGAGTTGGAAAGTCACTCCAATCATCTCAACACATGTACCCCCAGTAATATTAACAAAACTACCCTAATCTTCATAATTGTGTCATCTAAAACACAGCTAATGTCGGGGTGGGCATCACGTATTTTCTCAACTAATGGCTACTTATTCTATTTTGCTAATTATGTTATGATAGGAGAGGATACTAAAGCGACAGTGCAGGGAGTCCTTCTTGGGTTAGAGTAAGTGCACAGGCGCAGATGGGCAATTCAGGAATCATGGAGCAATGTACAGGGATTTCACAAACTAATAAATACTAACAATTTTTTTATGGGGCCTTGGTCCACCGTCTCTTGACGACCAGAATTAGATAATCTTCTATTTCAGCATACTTTTGTTCTAAAAGCTGTTAAAAGACTACCCTATTAACTTACTTAGGAATATTGCCCATAAGGCTTTATCTAGGAAATCTATTAACCAAGACATTAGTGAAGTATATAAAGACTTTTCAGTTATATAATTTTTCTTGTTTTCTCGAATAAAAAAACTTTTTAATCACACCTTGACACAATTTAAGCTGAGAAATATGGCACTGGATTCTCAACCCGTCAGCCTAACCCACCAAGATCACAGATGCAGTACTTTAATTTCACAAATGCCACCAAGATCACAACTACAATCAGAGTACACTAATAAAATCATACATTTACCATTGGTGATGTACTAAAATGATAAATTATTTATACAATTTTCATATCTGTAAACAACTACCAGTTACAATATTACTTACTATGCATTTCATAAATATTTACATCAAAAGGATTAATTGAAATAACAGAAATGACCTTCATTAGCATCCTGGTGTCTCGCAAACACAAGCCTCATAACTGCCATTGACGTCCAATCCTGCCCAGCACTAGTTCCACCATCTAAATAGAATAATCAACAAGAGGTGAGCTTCACAAGCCCAGTAAGGGGTGTGCATGCAAGCACACAAGATGCAATACGACTCCATACAGACTTATGATGCATAGGAATCCATTTATTATTATTTGTCTATTTTCATTACTAGGTCCATCATCTGGTATGGGTGCTACGCAACGTAGGTGGTATCCCCTCCCTAGTACGTCGGGCTACAGGGATACAAGCTCGCTGTAAGCAGAAGTCTGTAGGTCCCAGAATCCTACACATCGGTCACCCCACAAACCACCAAAGGTAACCCCAACAACCATCCTACACATAGGTCATCCATCTTGTGGATAGCCACAGTCTCGAAAAACCCCTTGGTCACCCGTGCTACATCTGCCTCTGAATATGGTACATCATACTGCGGATATGGTACTCTCGTTAAAATATACCACCCTTTGGGATTAGCCAATACCTAACCCCTTAATAGCAAGGGGTGTAACACCAGGGTTTGTGAATCCTAACCATATGCATTCTACATGCATCAGTGACATCCATAGCATCCAATCATACATCAGTGGCCATTACTGTAATACCGACCTCTGAGCCCATGGTACTAGATCCCCCCCAGCCACAGTGTGCCTCAGACTGTCAATGTTACAATCATTATTACCACCCATCTATAACTACACATCCACAAAACCACGGTCATAGTAATCTCGGTAAAATATGCCACATGTGCAATTTATATATATATATATATATAACTTTATAGAAAATACATCCAAACCAGAGTATGCACAACATTACACATGCGCATGCATAAATAAAATATAAAAGAAACATTCCGTAAAAGAAATCAAACACACACTCACCTCAAAACCCGAATCACCAATTACTATAGGATCCCCGCAACCAATCGCGCGTCCTCACCCGATAAGTTTAGGTTCCTAATCAAAGGTGCATCATTATTTTCAAACATTCATAACATCTTCCTACTCCTAACGTGACTCAATACAAGCTTACTATTGAACCCAAAATGACACTCAACAGCCCATGTAAAAACCCAATTTAAACCTCGGAAAATGTCCCCAAGCTTCCCCTACTTACAGGGCTAATTTGCATAAGAGGTAGGGAACGGGGCAGGGTACTAACCAGCAAAAATAGACACTGACTGGGCTTAAAAACACCCAACTGGCGGGCCTCAACTAGCTGACCACTTGTCCAACAGGCGGGTAGATTTTTACAAAAATTTCTACACTCCCATAGGATATTCTGCCAGTTTCCCTAGCTTGGTTTGCTCATGGCTGATGGGTGCCCATGGCAACATGGGGAAGGTACCCCTAATGCCGCTAAGGTCACCCTACAACCCCTAAGACCACCAATTACAGAATTCATACCCATATGACAGTATGCAGCCCAATTCCTAAACAAAAATTCAGATTTGGACATGAATTGGGTAATTTCCAATTAAGTCCAATAATAGGCTACAGAGAAGAATTTAAATCAATAAATCTTAATTCCTCAAATCTAAAATCAATAAAAATTATGCCACACCTATTTTGCATAATTTTTTTACCATATACTACTTGAATATAGTCCTTGTTTGCATAAATTCCTAATGAATACCAAAAGTTCTTTGCTTTAGGGTTTACAATGATGGATTTACCTTTAATTAAGTCCCTAAACCCTTACAAAATTTGGGTATTCAGCCACAGGTACTAAATTCAGTCCATAGGGACTCGAATTTTAGTCCCTAACTTGCTGAAATCTCTAACCCTAGCTACCTCCTTAAAATCTCCTACTGTTCAGCCATTAATGAATGATTTCCTTACCTTAATTCTGTAGGTACAAAAGCAACATGCGTAGCTCTTCTTGCTGCTCCACCGAATATCAGTTCACAAATGAAGTGAACAGTAGCAGCTTCCTTCTTTTATAATTCAGTCCAAAGGGTCCTTAAGGCCCATTTGACTGAATTACTTAAAATACTCCAAAATACTTATTAAAACTGATTTTTAAAATATAACATTAAAAATAATTAGAATTAACTTCTCATTAATGGACCCCACCAAATACTAACCTATTAGGATAGATTTGGTTAGCATTAGGACCTCTTTATGCTGGGTAAGTGCAAGGCTCAGGGGTATAGGTAGGGGAGTCAACTGGATAGGCTGGCCGGTCTTGGTCGTGCCTATTCAGGCTTGACCACTTAGAAGCCTTGGATTGTGAATGCCTATTTAAGAAAACGAGCCTAGCTAAGGGGGCATGGTATAGTTTATAATTAGGCTGGTCAGTGTCGGAATTTAATTAGGCTTCCTTAAATAGGCCTTAACCAGGTTTTAATTGGGCTACAAACCTATTTAATTCCAAATGGGTTCTAAACGGGATTTAAATGTGCCTACCCTAAAATTATTTTCTTAAGTGGGTTAAAGGGCCAAAAATATATGACACAAATCTTTAATAAAGAAGATAAGTGATATGAGATTATGGTTGTTCTTTAACAAAGTAAATGAAGAGATTATGACTATTACAACTTACAAAACAAAGGTTAACTAAATCAAATCCTATTACAAAGCAAATGGTAAGAAAGTTTTATTAGTTTCTTACTAGTAATGGCAAAATAGGAATTTTATGTAATATTAAAGGGGTCAGGTTGGGTCGGGCTACAATGAGTTGGTTCAAGCCAGGTGTATAAACGTGTCGGTTCGGTCAAGCATCCGACGGGCTAGCTACCTACAGCGTGAATGCCCGTTTAATAAACATACCAGGCTCAAGCCCGATATGTTTATTGATTGGGTCGGTCTAGGTCAGGTCGTAAACGTGTCGGGCTTGGTCGAGCCTACCAATGTGGGCTCATAATTGACACCCCTAGGTATAGGGATGTGGGCCCCACATGGGAAAAACATTTTTTCTTGTTCGGTTGCCTGGTTGGCTGGTTGGCAGTAGGGTAACCTGCCGATTTACCCATTTCTTGCCCATTTACTATCCTAACTCCTGGGTTCTTGAGTCCTTCCATTGTAGGACTGATTCCACTCCTATTTTAATTATTCTATGCTCTTTCCTTAGCCAATAAATCAGTCAAATTCTCTCTCTTACTACTGTACATATGGATCCATAGCAGAATAGCGTACTTTCTTATGCCAACTGGGCTGTAACATTGGGCTTAGCTACTTCAAATTTCAAGGTGTTACAATTCCTCGTCCTTACAAAAGTTTTGTCCTCGAAATTTGTAACGTTGTTCATCATCGAGGATCAGTCTCGCAGTCTAGTAGCAGCAACTTATAAGTGACATTATTCCTATGTTGGCTTATATTTATTTCCAACATTCCAACTACCTGACTAATCAGTACCTTGGGCAATTGGAAAATATTCTCATTCATACTCAATAGACTCCCATTACATTAATTCAACCATTCTTATCCACAGAGTTGCAACATCGAATTTCCACTTAGTGCTGCTAGCGTTGCCATATATCTTAGAAGTGTTGGCTGATTTCAGCAACATACATTAACACATCCATTGGCCATATTGGTCCCTTATCAATTCATGTCTTTAGTTCCTCGAGAGCTGAGATATCAGCATACCACTCTACTTCTTACTTCCCAATATCAACCTTATTATATCTTTCCATATGTAATATTATTTCTATCTTGCCCATGTATCTTTACCTCGAGTTTGATCTTTGTAATATTTACAAAGTCTTAGAATCCCACACTGGTTCTATACTAGTTGATCTACAGTTTCACTTTCTTCACTAAATGAGGACCATACCTGTGGATTCTATTTCCATACCATTTCTCCCAAATCAAACTATTAATTATGTTATAATATATCCCCCTTTTCTTTTTATTTCATTTTAAATTTCCATCAAATACCCAAGATAATATCCCATCATTTACTTGGCTTTGCAACTTTCGGGCTTTTGACTTTACTTCACCGTACATATACACATATTCAGTGTATTCTCTATTATTTATTTATTTACTCTTTTTAGTACCTTCTTTATTATTTCAAATTTTCATACCCTCATTCACACTGTTTGAGCTCTCACTACATTCAAGTATGCTAAATATTTTCAATATTCCACCAATGTCCTATTATCCACAATTCACCCTAATTCAAAATTTAAATCTTCACAGTTTCAAATATTATGTATTAACTTTCATATGCTTTCTTCACATACTCAGACTTATATTAAATGATCATATAATTCAGATCCTTAATGGTCCATCATGTTTCCTCTCATTCTTCTCTCATAATTTATTTTCTTTACTCTTAAATCACCTATAGAACTTGTCTCAAGTCTACACACTTGAATTTGTTATCATTCTTAATATTCCACATTCCCGATACTAACCTTATCATTTCGATCCAGTAGCAATGTCAGATCCATTAGGTGGTACACAACATTTTGGGTATCAGCTTCTCGTTACCATTCTCACTTATTTATAAGGAGAACAATCTCATAGTACTTCATCTACCTTTTCGGTGCTTATAGCTGAGGTCGCCATGGATACCACTCCTGATCATCGGTAACTATAGATGAACTCATCCTTTCCCTTTTCACGACTCAAGGACAGTCGGTGAAGCAAAGGGTTGTGTCTGGAATCATTGTATGATTTTATTTATGCAGTGTCAATTGGGATTAATGTATCCTGATATTGACACCATTCTATCTTTATTTCTAAAATTTTACATATGTGGTGCTGTAGCTTTCATGTTTAGGGTTATTGTGAAGTCTAGGTATGCTTTGCAACCTTACCTAACATCTTCTTCACCTTACTTTCTTGGGTAGTAAGTCCACACACCGCACACAAGTTCTATAGGAAGGTAGCCATTCCATGTCCAACACAACCATCAATTTCCTTCATATCTAACTTGCTCAATTGAGTTATCAAGTCTCGTCCAAGTATGTGGATGGAACATGATAACTCGTATCCCCACTAGTAGGATACTGATTATCAACTTGTGTGCTAGATTCTTTAACTTATGAAATTTAACAGCAAACAATAATGATACAACCAAGTGATGCATCAAATTCCAATAGTGCATTTGAGAGTTGCAATTATATGGGATGACCAGAAATTCAACAATGCACATGATGAGTGCATCAATAAATGGGATATACCAAGTATCAATATTGCGTATGAGGATTTCATTTATATCAATAACATACTTGGCTTCCTCAGATGTAGTCTTCGCTACTCCCACTGCCATTTGCAAATGCCCCTTTTTGCATTCCGATGCCTTATTGTATCTAAATTGGATTACTAGCATTTGATATTGAAGGATTCATATATGCGTCTTCTAACATTGTCTGAGAGCAATTCTTAGCCATATGCCTAAGCTGGTTACAGAAAAAACACCACTTCTTCTAAGGACATAATCTAGCCATATGCCCAAATTGATTGCATCGAAAACATTGAGGTGAACCTACTTGCTAAGGTACCACTATTGTTGGCCTAAGTTGTTATGATACTTGGCCAGCTTCTAGTCTGCTAAACTGGGATGCGATCAGAGTAGTGTAGGGGCCTCTGATTACCCTGGTGAAATCTCTGCCACTAAATCGTGTGGTCATTCTCCTTACTGCTTAAGCTTGGTAATTTTCTCTCTATTTGTCTTCTATAGATTTGGCTGTTTTAGCCACCTCTGCATAGGTTTGCAACTGATGTGCCCTAAAAATGCACCAATCCCTGGCATTAGACCTTTTCCAAATTTCTTGGCCTTGGCTCTATCTGTTTTCACTTACTCTGGTGGAAAATAGTACAGCTTTTCAAACTTCTGTTGATATTCGAAATCAGTCTTTGGCCTTTAAGTTAGAGCCATGAACTCTGCCTCCTTTCTATCCCTCACTTTCTAGGAAGTAGTTCCCATAGGAAGTCTCAATAAATTGCTCCCAAGTAGGATTGGGACGAGTAGCTATCAATATGCTCTTTGTAGCTTTCTACCATGCATATGCTTCATCTTGTAACTGGTAGGTAGCACAAATTATCTTTTGTTCATCAGTGCAACCCAGTATTTTAAATTTCTTTTCTACACCTTCAACCCATTTAGCTGGTGCCAGTGGGTCTTGAGTCACACCACTAAAATAGGGAGGCTTGTATTTTTGGAATTTCTCCATTAATTTGAAAACATCTGTCCACACTAGTGCAATTGACTATGTGTTTGGTGTATGCTACCCAAATGGAGTCACTAGTTCTGGTGTTGCCTGAGATGACTGACCAAGATCTGCCCTCTGAGTCCCACTGTGCCTCTGCAATTGTAAGTCATCTTGGGAATAGATACGCTTCGGCATTTGAAAATTTTCCTATGAAATGAAAAGACCGATTAATTTTCTAAATGATTAATGCATATCATATGACCATACAACATGCTTTAAACTCATACACAGTAGTAACAGAAAATTATTGGTATATGGGAGTCATCCGCTTAATCGACTAGCAGATGACACCAACTGACACCAATCTAATTCTCAAATCTAAATCTTTAATATAATTATTCTTATGTAATTCCAATTGTTCTTATCTTGTTATGTACAAGAGTTATGCTCTTTGAATTATTGTCAGGAAATGGCTTTTGCACCTAGGCTAGTCCCCTATGTGTGTACTAAAATTTATGTAATTATCTTGAAATTTTTAAATTTAACCCTAATCATCACTAAGAAACCCGAAGATCTTGTGCAATTGTGAATCAAGGCAGAGCATCACCCTCTGATAACATTATGTCACGCTTTGCCTCAATTTAGGCCAAGGTATGCGGCACTGGATTCTCAACCCAATCAGCCTAACCCACCAGGATCACAAATTTAATACCTTAAATTCACAAATGCCACTAAGATCACAACTACAATCTGAGTACGCTAATAAAATCATACATTTACCATTGGTGATGCACCAAAATGAAAAATTATATTATATAATTTCATATTTGTAAGCAACTACAAGTTAAAATAGTACGTATTATACATTTCATAAATATTTCCATAAAAAGGATTAACTGAAATGACAGAAGTGATGTCCATCAGCATCTTGGTGTCTCACAGACACAAGTCTCATAACCACTGTCGACGTCCAATCCTGCCTTAGTATTGGTTCTACCATCTAAAAAGAGTAATCAACGAGGGGTGAGCTTCACAAGTCCAGTAAGGGGTGTGCATGCAAGCACACAAAACAAATGATGCAATGTGGCTCCATACAACTTATGATGCATATAAATTCATTTATTATTATTTTTCTATTTCCATTACTAGGTCCATCATCTGGTATGGGTGCTATGCAATGTAGGTGGTATCCCCTCCCCAGTGTGTTGGGCTATAGGGATATAAGCTCACTACAAGCAGAAGTCTGCAAGTCCTAGAATCCTACACATCGGTCACCCCATAAACCTCCGAAGGTAATCCCAACAGCCATGGTCCCAGAATCCTACACATCGGTCACCCATGTTGTGGATAGCCACGGTCCCGAAAAATCCCTCGGAGACCTATGCTGCATCCACCTCTGAGTACTGTACATCGTACTACGGATATGGTACTCTCAATAACATACTACCCTTTGGGATTAGGCGGTAACTAACCCCTACTAGTAAGGGGTGTAGCATCAGGGTCTGTGAATCCTAACCATATGCATTCTACATGCATCAATAACATCCATAGCATCCAATCATACAACAGTGTCCATTACTGTAATACTAACCTCTGAGCCCACAGTATCGGATCCCCCCTCGGCCACACTATACCTCAGACCGTCGATGTTACAATCATTATCACCCATTTATAACTATGCATCCACAAAACCATGGTCACATCAATCTCGGTAAAACATGTCATGTCACACCCCGTTCACCCTGAACCGGAGCGGTGACCGAGTTAACACCGGTTAACCCAAACCTGCCAGGATCATCAGATACTGTATTCCACCACAGCATACACACACTAACATCAATTCATCAGATCAGCGGAAGACTAAGTTTTACCTGTAAATAATTCCCATATACTTGATACCCAAATGGTGATATAATAATTATATACATTTGAGCCCGAAGGCATGATATATACACAAAAAGAATAAAGTTCAAATATCAAGTATATACAAGAATTCATCAAAAATCATCAGAGTACACAGCTCGGCTCGGTATCAAGGCTGGAGCTCAGCTCGGCATCAAGGGTTGTGCCCAGCTCGGCATCACATAGAAGAGCTCAGCTCGGCCTCGGTAGTGGAGCTCAGCACGGCCCCCAAGGGAGAGCTCAGCTCGGCCTCAGAACTGCTGTCTCGCAGCACAGCTCTCACATGCGCAGTCTACACCGTGCTCAAACTCCTCAGGGGTCCACCAGTCCTCTTCAGGAAACTCGACTGTGGGACCCACCCCATGCTCCTCAGATGCATGACCTGCAAAATCATCTAAAAAGGGGGTGTACACGTGGAATGAGCTCACTAGCTCAGTAAGTAGAGAGGTGGACCACACACAATAGTCCACACATCACAACACATCATATGCACTACATGCCATGCAATTCATTTTAAATCACATACACCTAATCAACATTACTAAGTCTTTGGTTTCAGTGCTACTACAACCACCATGCGCGTATACTCCGGGTACGAGCCGTGAACTCCCTCCCGCGATACGCCCATAGGGCTGTTGGAGAAGGCCCACCGTGAGTACTCGGAAAAATAAAGACAATGCCGTCCACCGGCTCTCAACAGAAATGTAAATAAATGAAATAACAGTGCTGACTCCAGCAATTAAAAGCAGTACGATTGGCCCTCTTGAATGTACCACCGGGGTTGCCGGCTGTCCTACATGACTCACCGGACATAATGCCTAACCGCCACAGTGTCTGACAACCGCGACCCCTGCTTCCCCCCAAATGGCAACCCAACACCTTAACCCCTGTTGGAAAGGGTCGTAGCACGGGATGGTGAGAATCCTAATACCGCATGCTCCTATATGACAGTACGACTGCATAGTGCCTCCGTGTCCCAT
>NW_024869159.1:0-19006 GCF_013358625.1 Macadamia integrifolia
AATGGTAATAAGATGGTCCCTGGACATCCATAGATTTGTTTGCATGACCCAAATGTTGGTATAAAGCTTACTTGAGTTGCTTTATTCATCCTTCTTGACATGTATTTGCATATTTTAGGATACTCTTTTGCTTAGGTCTGTCTCTGATAGATCAGAGCCTTCAGAAATCCAGAATCATGCCAAGGTAGACTATATTGGAAATTGGATCATTGCTGGGTCTTCTTGCACTTGATAGTCATAGGAGCATCAATTAAAGTAAAAGATCAAATCCCAAATTGATGTGGTCGGTCTGTGTATGCCTATAATTAGATCTATGATTTCTGTGAAGTTTTCTTAAGCCTAGAAACTAAAATTAATCTGGCCGTAGCAACATTGTGTACCATACTGTTTAGAACATTGACTATACAATGGATTTTATCCTGAAAGGAGTTTGGAGTCCATCTAATTAACTTATTCAATGTGGAAGGTAAAATCTTGCCCTGTATCACTAAGCTTCTTTTTATTCGGATATATGGAGTTTTTGTGAAGGTCACGACTTCATTTGTTTGAGAGAATTGTTTAGCTGAACCAAGGTAAGCATTTGAGTGTCGAATTACTGCTAGCCATGATTTGGGACTTGGTCTCACCAGAGGGACTTAATTGTCACAAGTGAGGCCAAGTGGCCTATCAAGGCCACGATTTTGATTGAGATAGGCATCTGGATTTAGACCTTCTACCAACTGTGAAGACATTTTAATGAGTTTACAACAAATTCCAGCAGAATCAGATAGATACACCTTGCTGTTATAATTTTCAACACTGTGGCATCAATTGTTGTTGTGACTCCCTCCTGACAATTTATTGTCGTTTTCACTATATTTATTATCCTCTATGGAGGGCTTCATTTTCTTTAGAATGAAGGTAGATTTGAACTGATATTTCTGTTTAAGCTGTGATTGCACCATCTCAACTTTTAATGGTTTTGATTGCAATTCTGCAGTTGTCAACCCTTAGGCAGGAACTGGACGATGCAAAGCAAGCCATGATGGAATCAGAGAAAAAGCTCAAATTCAAAGAAGAGACGGCCGAAGCAGCGATGGCTGCAAGAGATGCAGCTGATAAGTCTCTGAAGCTTGCAGACTTGAGGGCTTCAAGATTGAGGGATAGGGTGGAGGAGCTTTCCCATCAGCTTGACGAGTCTGATACCAGGGAAGATTCAAGGATCCGGAACAGGCCAAGATATATATGCTGGCCGTGGGAATGGCTGGGGCTGAACATCGTAGGATATCACCTGTCTGAGACACAACAGCAGAATTCAAATGAAATGGAGCTTTCAGAACCGTTATTATAAGTGAAAATTTTTCCTGTATAATTTCTTGTAATCTTACAAAATGAAATTGAAAGTCAAAGGATCGCCCTTGCACCACATCATTTCTCAAAGCTTTCTTGTATGTGTTCATGAAAGTTTTTATTTATTTCGACAGATATTTGCCGTTCAGCAACTAGCAGTAAAAGAAGAGATCTTTTGTGGATTGTGAGCCCAACTGCTTCTGTCATGCCCAGGTCTGCAGCTGCCAAGCCACTAGGCAAGATGGAGGGATAGGGTGGAGGACATTGGCGAGTATAAGCTCAATCAGGACTACAGCGAAGCACATCATCTCTGGGCAACATCTCTGGCTTGCACCAATGGGTAACAGTTGAAAGTTGCCTTTGAAGTCGTCGGTGGCTTCGTCTATTTGCAAGTGAAGGGAAGGGAAGGTGAGTGAGATCAGTTTTGAAAAACAGGAAAAAAAAACCTTGTGACCATGATCATGTAATCTACCTAAAACTCTTACCCATATTTGGTAATTATACTTCTCAAATGTAAATTTTATTTTTAATTTTATATCATACAAATTTGATTGCAAAGTAAAATAAATAATAAAAATTGAAATGTTTTGTAGTTAAGCTAGTGAGGTACCTATTAATATTGGTTTTCCTTTATTTCCATTGTAATTAGAGGGAGCCATAAGAATCTCTCGGGCTGTAACCTTTATTTCTTTTTTACCCTTGATTTTTTATACCATTCGCGTTTTAAGTGGGTGTTTGTTTTGTAATTTCCCTCTCTCCCTCTCCTTCAGTCCTCCCTCTCCCTCTCCATCTTCCGTCATCCATCTCCGGCTAATGACTGCACTGTGTATAATCTTCAGGGAGTGGGGATAAGCCCCGTGAAGCCCGAGGCTAGTGGAATGATAGCCCTGCGACGTCTTCGTGTTCGTCTTCTTTCTTGGGCGGCAGCAGCAGTAAAGGGAAATGAAGCTTTGTCCCTTCCCTCACCTCCCTCAGCCAGCTCTATAGTGGGAGTAAATCACATACCCCTCTCGTTGGGATTCTTGGGCTTGATTTTGTGAACCATTGAATCAATGAAACGATACTGGCATCTGCTTTATACTTGCCCAAGCCCAATTCATGGGCAGACTTTGAAGGGCGACATCATGGCCACCAACATGGAAAAAACTAAGAAAAAAGTAGGCATATTTGGATAGAGAGAGTCGACTCACAGAGATTTGGAAGCGATGGAGGGAGTTTTTTGCGGTTTTGTAATCAAGGGACTTGGTTGGTTTTGGAAGTGAGAGTTATGAATGATTTAGGTGTAGTGAAAGAAGAAGCTCACTTTCCAGTATCAGCTGCCATGATTGGAAGCTGGAGAATAGCAGAACAGGGGTTCCGCCAGTTGCTGAAATCCCTCACTTGTTCTCTTTCTTCACCCCCATTAACTCCACTCCAGCGAGTCACGCTTCTTTGCTTCCCGGGAACCAAATTAGTGTTCAGGAAACACAGAAAATACTGAAAAAAGAGAAAAAAAACATGGGATATGGCGGAAAACCTCATTCCTCTTTTCATCCTCTCAGGATTTCAACTCACTGGTGGGAGGTTTTGATGGTTGCCTGACCTCATCAACTAATTCCTCTGTTTCTACGAACGTTCCAGTGGTTGCAGAAGAGGGCTTTGATTTTGAAGATTACTTCTCTCGTTAGTTGTCACCGTTTTCACAGAAAGAGTTCAAGAAAAAAGAGAAGTTCTAGGATTTGGGAAGAGGAAACACCCGCCTCAGCCCCGGCTGCCGCTGCATCTCTCTCTCCTGTGGCTCCCCTTCCCCACTCTCCCCAGTTACGATATTCCAATAGTAGCCTTTCTATCACATGATCACATCATTGCATGAAGGGTGAAAAAGACCGCTTACAGACAGACACACTCTTTACCCTAATAATTATGGATTAAGTTTTCCTCTGAAAATCTGATAAAGTTTTTTTAAAATATAAATCAAAATATATATCAATCTCTTTGTTCCTAGAAGCCTACCATCTTCATGGAGGTGGAACTGCTTAGATGCTGTGAACCCTCAAAGCTCCTTCAGAACTCTATGCGGATGAACTGGACAATCTCTGCCTCTGCTACCATCTCACTCTTACCTCTTCTTCTTCTTCCTTTACCTCACATGTATTTTTCTTGAATCCTTGAAAAAACTGGGTTTCAGATACGAACATCACTGCTGGATTCATGTCTGAGATTTGTGTCTAGCCTTTACAAGAGTTACTTTTGCTTCTCATCTCGAGGAGCAAAATACAGGTTATTATAATTTCTTTACTCATCTTCTTCTATTGGGCAAAATCTGATCTTCCTTTCTTGCTGTTGCAGCTGTGATCTTAGGTTTCTTCAATAGTTTCATGCGTGCCATTTAGATCTATCTCGGGATTTTGCTTCTGTTTTCTGTTTGGCAGTAAAGATCTTGTCTTTTTATGAACTGATTTGGCTATTTAGAGTGAACAACATTTAGGGCTTCTTTCGACCTAGGTTTTTCCTTTATGAAATCGATCGCCATGGGCTTGATCTATTTTTCCTCTGCGACCAACGTTGCCACCATGTTTAACCAACTCCTCAACAAATTCCCTCGGAAGTCACCGAAATCTGATGTTGATTCTGGCGGTGGCATTTCCGGTAATAATGTTATCGCCTCTGGGAATGGAATCCAAAGAACAAACAGCGGGACTGCTGTCACTGGGCAATCAAATTCTATAAAGCCGATGTCTTCGGCTGTTTTTCCGGCGAGCGTGGGAATGGAATCCAAAGAACAAACGCCTTCGTTTCTGTTTCTGGAAAAGCAATTTCCGTTTCTACGTTATCAAACAGCAGCTTATGCAGTGAATCTTTGTGTCTATTTCTATTCTCCCAAAATAAGTGATAGATTATAGATAATTAGATATGTTATTTCAAAAGAGGAAAGAGAGAGGAAAGAGAGAGGGAAGAGATGCAAGAGAGATAAACATGGGGAGCTACTAGCTTATGCTATACAACCTGATGACATTCTTAAATTATTTAGTGGGTAAAAGAAAGCTCCCAAACATTAAGGTATACGAATTATTGTTCTTATGAAATAAAAAATAAATAAATTTATTTGTAAAACAAAAAAAAAAAACACTCATTCATATTGATATCCCTACGTATACTCTCATTGGTCACCCACAAAACAAGACAAGGATCTCTTGGTCTTACCATGTTTAATTTACTTTTTTAGATAAAAATGATTTGATTATAAATTAAAATTTAATAATCATATTTAAAATATTTTGAAGTTTGTTAGAGGATAATGTGGGTAATGATTGTATTGAGTTTTTTATTTAATTTCCCTGTCGAGCGTATAGGTTACAATTTACAAGGTTTTGTCAATCGATATTGATCAAATATTGATCCAGATTGCCCTGAGTCAAGCTTGATCAGATGGATTTACCCTTAGTTTTTCTTAATTTTTTACCATCGTATCAATATATCAATATTGCATCGATCAAGAATTGGGATTAGGTCTCAGTCGATGCCCATCCAATTCCTCTTTGTTCCTCTTAAGAAGTAACTTGTACACCAACCCATCTTATAATAAAATTGCGGCACTAAATGATGGTCAGATACCCTTATTAGAAAAGGTAATTTAAAGTCATCCCGAAAATCAGGTTATCTCACTTGTTAATCAACCTCTAGTTAATTTAAGAAGAACAATCTTATACATAAAGAAACTTATGGATATGAGGAATTAAAGATTAAATCCGTTTAATCTGGCTGAACCGCCGGTCTGTATCTTAATAAGATTGAGTGAGGGATTTGTATAGGTGAGGCAGCATATATGTGAGCATATCCAAACAACAGCGTACGGGTTATTCAGATTTTAGTTACTTTGGCGTCAAGTAATGTGGCATGGGAATGCTAATGCCCAAAAGACTTCACGGTTGACTCCGATGGTGTGGGAATTCAAGTTTTGACCAATATGTATAATGGGTTGTGCGAAACTGCCTAACAAGTAAAAAGAAATTATATGATTTTGCGAGTTGCCTTGTTCTACCTCTATCAACCTTTTTAAAAATGAATCACAATTGTCTCATGGTTGGTGAAGTTGTGGACTTATAATATGTTAAGTCTGCATTCATCAGAAGGTCATAAGTTCTAATCTTCTGGCCACTACCTTCTCCCTCTCCCCTTCTGAAATGTACCTATCTAAAGAAAAAACTTATTTAAAAATTAGATTTGGATTAGTCGAAATTGCTGTGATTGATGTCGATTTCAGTCATTTTGGAATAGTTAATTTTAGAGTTTTGGGGATCAAGTATTGGATTACACATCTAAGAGATCAATTTTAGGGGTTTTTTGGACCACTTATGACTAAATCTAGAGATAGAGATCGATCCGACACTTGTTTCTGAGTTTAAAATCTTTGAGCTACATAGTTTTTAGGATAAAATTTTTCTTAACCCTCAAATCAGCCCTTATGCTTATTAGGCACTGTTTGATAATGTTTCTGTTCTTTCTGTGTCTAGAAACAACAGAAACGGATTTTCACGTTTCTAGAAATAAAAACGGATTTTTTGGTGTTTGATAAATCTGTTTCTCGAAATGTTTTTGACCTACATAATGCCATTAAAAAAACTCAATAGTATCATTAGATGCCCAAAAGGGAGAGAGTATTTGGTTGCCTCATTTTAGGTTTAAATAGTTGAGAGATTTATTAGGTACAATAGCATTTTTTTTTTTTTTTCTTTCAAATTCGTTTCTAAAAACGATGAAACAAGTCGGACTTGTTTCGTCAAAGTCATTTCTAGAATTGTAAATAGGCATCAATTTTGATTTATGTTTCTAGAAACGAGTGAAACGGAACAACTTTATCAAACGCTTTTTAGATTGTTTCTCCGTTTCTGATAATAAGAAAAAGCAGAAAAAGATAAAAATGGAGAGTCGTCAAAAGGTGCCTTACTTGCCCCACTTTATGTTGAAAGAGAACCAGATGCCTTTTATTGTTCTCATACATTCATGGAAATACAGGATGGCTGGCCTTTCATCACTGTGGGTGAAGGAAAATTCGATCCTAACTTTAATCCATAAGGTATAACTTGATGACCGAGTCCTTGTCTACCCTTTGACATGAGGCAAAAGGCCGAGAAAAGTATGAAAGAAACATTCTGGTGTGGAGAAAGCATTGAAGTCATACAAGGCCAACTATTTATCCAGACGAGTATAGTGTATAAAGAGTGGTCAACAAGCAATCTTTGGGTGTTCAATTTTGTTATCAGGTTTCCGTCACCAAAATTTATGGAACGGGAAAGCATCCAACGTGAAGTTAGGAAGTGTCCCAAGACCTTTGGGATCTATGTGGTCCCCTCCCCTATTATCTATCCATTACACCACGATTTAAGGTATTAGTATCATATCGTATACGTATCACTAACCCATTTTATTACAAGTAGGTCAACCAAATTGCCAAGCTTGACCTTTTAATCAATTTCTAAAAGTTTTATATACTCACATGGGAAATAAGTTTAAGCTGAAATCCTATGTTCATTCCAAAATGTTGTAACTTTTAAAGTAATTAATTATTAACCTACAAATCAAAATAGTTAGTCACAATTTCCCTTAGCAATGATTTTCTATTTTAAAATAAAAAAATTACAAGTTAAAAATAGGATTTTGATTAATTATGGAAGGGAAATTGTAATTGTAATTTTTTTGGGGGGGGTAATATTATTAAAAAATAAGGTAATTTAGTGTTTTTTCTTTTACCATAAAAAAAAATATATCAATTTGATAAAGAAGGCTCATCATTGAGGTCAAAGTGGAATGCTTTATATATTTTGTCAATTATTCTACCATCATCAACCAAAATAAAGAAGCAATAGTTAAATTATTGAAATGTCCATAGTAAAAATACATATTACCTAAATTTATACGAAGAAATCCTCATTCGTGGGTAGTTGGCCACTAACTGTTTTGCATATTTTGGTAATAGATATCTTTTAGACTTCTATTGTGGGCAATTTGGTATTTGTATTTGGATGAATGATTTTCTCATTTTAGGTAATGTGGCAATTTTCCCAATCCTACAATCCTATTCAATATATATACTAATTGCGACATGGAATCACTACTCTCAAAAAATAGGAAACAAGAAAGAAAACAATACAACAAAACCACATAATAAAAAGAGGGCGGGGGGGAAGTTGTCAAGTTGTGTGGCATCTCTGTTAAGACAAATGGTGAAATGATCGTCCCACTCATCACTAATTTAGGGATACATGGACATACTTACGAGGGTAAATGATTAAATTTTAGTTGAAAATTTTACATGTGTTGAGTTCACACTATTATCTACATATTCAATTGTTAGAATCTCAATATCACTCTTTATGTTTTACCTAACAAAAATTAACATGCTCATATAAAAATCTTTATAAACATGTCCACTAGAAAATATTTTTGTCGTTTGAATTTTGGGTTTATCATTATTTTCCACACCTTATTATGATCTATGGTCACAAATATATCTATGTAATACCCTTCCTATTTAATCAGAGCGTTTAGATGCATATATATATATGATGATAAGATTCGTCTAGGTCTTCTAGGGACTAGGATAAGATTCGGATCTTAAGCCACGTGAGATTCCATCTTGCGTGATCCATATCTTCTAATGCATCCTAATTAAAATGCATGTACCGAAGCTCTTTGTCAACCAAAGAGTCAAATGGTAAGGAACGGGTTGGATCGGATCTTTGGGAAAAACTTGGTTTCAGTTTCAAACCCAACTTTTAGACGCCAATAATTCATTTTTTATTTTTATGTTTTTCAATAAATGCAACCAAACAAAGCCTATTTGGTGCTCAATTATGTTTCCAAATTGGTATCTGATCTTTAGTTGTATTCATCAATATATTCTGACATTTCTTGATTCTGGATCTTGTCCATGGTCACTTTCTAACAGGAAAAACCAAGCCTAACTGGTGCTCTAGATAAATTTTTTTGGGAAAAGGATTTTCGAATTATTAGAGCTGACTGGACACTTTCAGCATCTTTGTGTCGGTTTCTTTTCTCTTCGTATGAAATGAACTTGTTGTCATTGAATAAATGATGTTTTTTTGTCACATTACATTGGTGCATTCCTTCATGTCACTTGCTTAGAAAATTCTCTCCCAACTATTTTTAAGAAAATTTTCAACCTTGTTCATATCACCATTGTAATCTCATTATTATTTTTTTTCAAGTAGTTCCTGCTGACAATCCTCTCTCTCTCTCTCTCTCTCTCTCCTTGTGAATCCCCTATTGACAAAACTAGTTCCCACACATTGATCGGTGTGATGTGAGAGATTGCCCCACACCCCTCACTTAACTCACTCTCTCTCTATCTTGTGGGCCCTTGGTGACAAAATCAACTCCTACTAATTGGTGTCGTATGAGAGGTTCCCCACGCCTTCTCACTTAACTCTCTTTCTCTTCCCTACCTTATGGATCTCCTATCAAGAAAATCAATTCTCTCATGTTGATCAGCGTGGCGTGGGGAGATTTTCCCCTCCCCTATGCTGACAGTATTGTAGGAATCCTTGCCTTACGTTTTTGGGAAAAGATTATTTGAATTGTTATAGGAGAGTACATTAGCACTTTTTTTTCTATATTTCTTCCCCTCATATGAAATGACCTCAACACACCTCATTGGTATACTCTATTTCCTTCTTCTATATGGGTGTCTGCATATTAAATTTGGGATAGAGTTTTCCTACCATGGCCATCGGTATACTTGGATTGCATTATAAAAAGTTAACTTCAACATTATAAATAAAAGAGTGATGACAAAAGACTTCAATCATGAGATCAATAATCATATTGATCGATACGTATTGTTATTATCGAAACCCAATATAGATCGGCGATACGATTAAAAAGTAAATTTTTTTAATTGAAAAGTAATACATAACTCGTGATGTTTTTCAATAGCACGACCTATTATGACACATAACATGTTCCACAATTATTGACAAAGACACGAAAGCAAGTTAAACCATAGTTAAGCAAAGTTTAAAAACAAATTAGGAAAGGATTATAGATAATGCGGCTCCATAATCGGGAAATTGTCATGATAATGGAAAGGTAGAATTGTAATTAAATAATTTTTTAGTGGTGTTATTAGCCTTAGAGGCCTACTAGTCTTGCTTGCCTGAGTCTTTTGTCCCGACTCCCGACTCCCGACTCCAGAGACGCTTTTCTTCTCTCTCTCTCTCTCTCTCTCTCTCTGGCTTTTGGAAACTTTCTAGCAAATAGCAGAGTTAACGAAAGACCATAAAACGAAGAACACGAAACCCAGCATTATACCTTAGAGATCCTTCCTTGGCTTCATCAAAGATAAAAAGATTGAAGTTAGGGGAGGAAGCGGTGCGCCATACTCGACCACGACAATCTGAACCGCTGTAGAGAAATTTAGATTTAGAAGGAATTTTAATTTAATTTATTTAATGGGCTAAACAAATCCACGTTTTCGTGTTCTCCATCTATCTGGTTGCGTGTCTTTTTTGATGATCCAGATTGAGTGCTTGAGGGAATTTCTTCAAATCTACAGATATCAGTCATCAGCGTCATAGTGACACACCGAAGTTATCTCCGGACATCCCTCAAGCACCAAGCTCCAAAGGTAGAATTTTTTTTTTTCTTTCTCTACTCTTTCTTTGCCATAATCTAACCAGTTCTCTTTTTTCATAGCTCCGATCTAGTGGGTTTTCTTTCTTTGTCTGGATTACTTGGTAATTCGATGAAGTTCCACTCCATCTTGTGTTCAATTTGGGTTTTTCATTTCTCCATCATCTATCGTACTTTTATTTATCTTTTCATGTACACCGTAATCCGATCAATAGACTTCCCTCTTTGGATACTTTTGCAGATCATTCTGGCTCCGTGAAGTTCAGCCCATTTACTCTGGCCATAATTTGTGAATGGAATTTGATATTTTTGATTTTTGGAAAAAAAAAAAAAATTTCCCTTGACACTGGAATTTGCTTCTAAATGTTTTGGAGAAATTTTGTAGTTGTAGCTGTGCATTTTGTCCTGCAGGACTTTCTTGTTTTTAGCTTGAGAAACCATGGTTGCAATATCATTTTTTTTTTAAATATTTGTGGTTTTCTCTGCAACTATGTACATTATTTTCTTTATGTCGTCCTTTTATTGTTTGGAAGACCCTGCTCCATATTGCAGGTCCAATGGAATGAATGATTATTAAGTGAAGTCTGAAAACAAACAGGAAACAATAAGTTTCCCCACGAAATTAATCTACCTCGCTGTGCTGCATGCTTAGAGTTGCAAAACTGGCAACATGAAGAACAATGTCCCTCATGAGCATGGTATTGGTTGAGTTTTATCTTAGGGTGAGAGTTGAGCTCAATAAAGTCATCCCAAATAGATACCAATATGAGGAGGAACATCTTAAAACATATGGTTGAAGGCAAAGGATTGTCCTGAAGCACATTGGAAGTTGGTGACTGAATGAAGTTCTTCTTGGTCTCACTTTGGTATTGAATAAACGAAAATCTTATACGACTTGGATAAGATATCTATTTGGGAGCATGATTTACATCCTTGCAATTGGATTAAAAAAATTGAGAAAATTACAGACCAAAGGAATTCACAATCACAACAACCAGTTTAGCCTGCGAAGAGGAATAAATGATATTGAATTTTTCTCATAATATTAAGGGGTTCAAGGAACAGTAAGGGACAATTCGCCCCTCCAATTATGTATTTTGATATGATCTACTTCTCACCAGAATTCCTTAATGATCTTTTCACATTGAGCTATGTTTCTTTGCAATTGCCATTCTTCATCAAGCTCATGGCCATTTGATGTTCAGTAAATTTTAGATTTTGTTAGTTTTTTTGCTTTTTCATACTTTTTCCTTCTTCTTTTTTTTTTTTTTTTGGGGGGGGGGTGGGGGAGAGGGGGGGTTGTGGGGATAATTATTTAAACTTCTATGTCGGTCTTGACAACTTATTCAGCAATAATATTTTGTTTCTACTAATTGTTGATGGTCTTTATTTTATTTTATTTTTAGCTTTTGCTTTTTATTTCTGTTGTTACTTTCTCTTTAGTACTCTTAGCATAATCAATTCAGCGGCAGCAAGAACCCATTCTGGAGGAAAAACTATGTATTCCCCAAACTGCTTGATCCAAGTTTTAGGCACTAGTTACTGGCCAATGTCTTCTACATTGGCAGTAAATCCTTTGCACTAGTTATTGCCAATGTAGCCTCATATTTGAGAAAGAGTTTTATTCTTTTCCTTTTTCAGGTCATCAGTTTGTTGCTTCTACTGACTGCAATCTTTGTTTATCCCTCTTAAAAACTCTCTACAGGTTTGCGACAATTGATCCTTTGTTTATCCCAGTGCTTTCGATCTGGTTCTGGGCTTTCCTTGTTATTAGCTGGGATTGACTTAGCTGGAACACTGTTCGCGAAGTGTGTTACCTAGAACTGATGATGAAAATCTATATGCTTCAAATACTAAACTGAGGAATGAGAAAGCAAATTAGATGATCAATTTGTTATAGAACTTTGTGGATTCTTCTGGAGAAATTAATCAAGAGAAAGGAAATAGGAACTGTAAGAGTGTAGAGTGTAGATGATTTTCAAGAGTTTGGAGGCAGTGGAAAGAGAATACTAGTACCTGGTTTGGTAATACAGACCCATCTAGCTCGGGCACTGCAAGCTCTGGCAGTGCCCATGGTTGCAACAGGGGGTGGAACCCCATCCATACAATACCATGACATTGCCGAACAACCTGTCACCTCTATTGTTGCCTCTCCTTCACCTGCATTTCAGCGCCAACAACGTCATTGCTTTGGAGAATCCATCCCTGGAGAATTCCCCTTGGCTGCCAACCCTTCAATCTTTCTCCATGTTCTCACATGTTGTAATATGGACCCTCGAGATCTTGCAAAACTTGAGGCAAGTTGCTCTGCTTGTATTCTGTTTGAGCACAAAACACTCATTCTGCATTAGAATTGATAATGCTGCTGATTATTGTGGATGTTATTGCAGGCAACATGTTCTTTTTTCAGGCACCCTGCAAATTTTGACCCTGATTTTGGCCTGTCCATATCAGAGTTGGCTGCTCTGGATATGTGCCAGAAGAGAGCCATATTTAAGCCAATGACAACAGAAGAAAGAAATCTTCTGAGACAAAGGTGTGGGGGTTCTTGGAAGCTGGTCTTAAGGTTTCTGCTGGCTGGAGAAGTATGTAGCAGGAGGGAGAAATCACATGCGGTAGCAGGTCCAGGTCATAGCATCGCTGTGACATCAAAAGGGGCAGTCTATTCATTTGGCTCTAACAACTCAGGCCAACTTGGGCATGGCACATTGGAAGATTTATGGCGGCCTCAGCAAATCAGGTTCATGAATTCCTTCACACTTCTATAATCAAGTATATCAGAAAAATGACAAACTATATATATATATATAAGTAAATGAAGAGAAGACATGGCAGGGAACACTGATTGAACAGAATCTCATTGGTGCTCTACAGATCTTTGCAAGGAATTCGGATTATTCAAGCGGCAGTTGGGGTTGGTAGGACAATGTTGATAAGTGATGTTGGGAGAGTGTATGCATTTGGAAAGGACTCCTTTGGAGAAACTGAATTAGCAGGCGAAGGATCTAAATTTGTTACAACACCACAACCTGTTGAATCCTTGAAGGACATATTTGTTGTTCAGGCTGCAATTGCGCATTTCTTTACAGCTTTTCTGTCTAGAGAGGGTAGAGTCTATACAATATCTTGGGGCAATGACACCAAACTTTGTCATCAGACTGAACCCAATGATCAAAAGCCATATCCCCTGTTAGGTCCTCTGGAGAACACACATGTGGTACAAATCGCGGCTGGGTATTGTTACCTCCTAGCCCTGGCTTGTCAACCTAATGGCATGTAAGTATACCCTGTATTAACCATTTGTTACCAATGAACTAAACTTACTCATTGCTCTGTGTCCTCAGATTATTGTTTGATCATCATCTTATTTCCATGCATTATTAGGTCTGTATACTCTGTTGGGTGCGGTTTAGGGGGAAAGCTTGGTCATGGTTCAAAGACAGATGAGAAATACCCTCGATTGATTGAACAATTTCAGGATCTTAATCTTCAGCCAGTGGTGGTTGCAGCCGGTGCTTGGCATGCTGCTGTAGTGGGGGCAGACGGACGAGTCTGCACTTGGGGTTGGGGGCGTTATGGATGTTTGGGCCATGGCGACGAAGAATGTGAATTGGTTCCAAAAGTGGTGAAAGGCCTAAGTGAGGTCAAAGCTGTCCATGTTGCCACAGGGGACTATACAACTTTTGTAGTGTGTGAAAGTGGTGATGTGTATTCATTCGGATGTGGAGAATCATCTAGTCTCGGACACAATATTGGTCCTGATGAACAGGTTTGAATTCTCCTACTCTATTGATTATAGTGGTTTAATTTTTGTCTGTGTCTTATGAACCAGTATAAGGCTTTTTATATAATCTAAATTGACGAATCATATTTTGGTTGTGTTTTGATTCTGATTAATAGGGAAATAGGCATACAAATGTTTTGTCACCGGAGCTGGTGTCGTCGCTAAAGCAGGTGAAGGAGCGTGTTGTACAAATCAGCCTCACGAATGCCGTTTATTGGAATGCCCACACCATTGCACTCACCGAATCAGGAAAGCTATATGCATTTGGTGCAGGTAACAAAGGCCAGTTAGGTGTGGAACTTGACCGGAATGAGAGGGGGAATCCAGAGCTTGTTGACATTGATCTCAGTTAACTATAAATTGCTTCCTGTCTGCAATCTCTCTCTCCTACCCCAGTAGTTCCCTATGATTCATTGTCTTCATCATCATTGATAACAACTGCTTTAGTGTTCAGATTTACTTTGTTTATGATTGTATATAGATAAATGATATCTGTCTACTCTTGTATATAGAAGAAAACAACTCTCTTTAATATGTTTGCTCTACTTCTCTTTCTTTCTTTCTTGTCTTGTCTTCTACTCTTCCCCCACACCCCTCCCCCACCCCAAAAAAAAAAAAAACTGGCGTGAGCGTTTTCTGGGCTGATTTTGACCAATTTACTCGTCGGTCGAGAGCTGAGAGCTGAGACCTATCCCGGGATTTAGTTCATGGCATCGGGTATCAATCGATACCGATACAAATCGGCCGTATCAGATCTGACCGGACGTCAAAGATTCTGATACGGTTTGTTTTTACTATTTTACCCCTCTCAACAAAAAAAAAAAAATATTGTGACACTAATCCGGTATCAATATCGGATAAAAATCCTCTGTTGTGCTAATCGTCTGTTGTTCCATGTTTTGCTAGGTGCAGAGTGCGACACGTGGATGGTGCATCACCAACGGTCAGGATTAAGAGGGTTGGTTGAGGTTACCAAAACCGGGTTTTTTTGTTGTGAACCAGACCGAGATTCCAACCCAACCCGTTTCCTCCTCTCTTCTTCTTCTTCTTCACCCTCTGTCTTCTTCTTCTTCTTCTTCTTCTTCACCCTCTGTTACCCAGAGCCTTTCCTTCCTCTATCTCACTCACTCTCCCTCCTCAATCCTCCCTTTCCACCTGGGCTGCATTTAAAAAAAGAAAAGAAAAAAGCATGGGATTTCTGGGCAGCGGATCTACCGCTTCTAGCCGTCGGCACCACGACCAGACCGAGATTCCAACCCAACCCGTTTCCTCCTCTCTTCTTCTTCACTCTTCTTCTTCTTCTTCTTCTTCACCCTCTGTCTTCTTCTTCTTCTTCTTCTTCTTCTTCTTCTTCTTCTTCTTCACCCTCTGTTACCCAGAGCCTTTCCTTCCTCTATCTCACTCACTCTCCCTCCTCAATCCTCCCTTTCCACCTGGGCTGCATTTAAAAAAAAAAAAGAAAAAAGCATGGGATTTCTGGGCAGCAGATCTACCGCTCCTAGCCGTCGGCACCACGACCAGACCGAGATTCCAACCCAACCCGTTTCCTCTTCTTCTTCTTCTTCTTCTTCTTCACCCTCTGTTACCCAGAGCCTTTCCTTCCTCTATCTCACTCACTCTCCCTCCTCAATCCTCCCTTTCCACCTGGGCTGCATTTAAAAAAGAAAAAGAAAAAAGCATGGGATTTCTGGGCATCTGCTTGCCAAGCTCTAAGCATGAAGGAAATGACAGTGACCGTATCAAACCAAGATAAACTGACTGGTTAACGTTATTTCCAGTTGAATTCATCTCCGAAACCAACCTGACAGCTTTAGAAAACATCCTTTTCTGTGCATAAGCAGACACCATAAGACCCCAAGAAATCGAATCCTTCATGGGCATTTCATCGAACAATTTCTGAACATCTGCAAAACTCCCACAATCACAGTACATCTTCAGAAGGCAATTAACAAGAAACGTAAGTGGGCTCGGAAACACTCGGCGCAGATGCTCATGAATCAATCTTCCATCCGACAGAGATTTCATTTTCCCACATGTATACAAGAGACATTCATAGGAATAATCAGTAACAGATAAACCCGCAACATCCATTTCGATTAGAAACTTGTGAGATTCATTCAAATTTTCTTGTTGCATTAGCCTGCTCCAACCTTTACTTTAAACAAAACAATGAGATGCCATTTCAGCATGTTCTGCTGCATAATTTTTTCCTGAAAAATTATAATATAATCCACTGATCTAGCTTCATTCTGAAAAATCCATTACACGATGCACTAAGAAGGAGAAGAAGAAGAAGAAGAAGAAGAAGAAGAAGAAGAAGAAGGAAACGGATTTTAAGGGAAAGAGAGGTGATCACGGGTTGGGTTGGCTCAGCCCATCTCTTGGTCTGGTTCACAAGGAGAAAACCGGTTTTGGTAACCTCAACCAACCCTCTTAATCCTGACCGTTGGTGATGCATCATCCACGTGTCGCTCGCTGCACCTAGCAAAACATGGAACAACAGAAGATTAGAACAATAGAGGATTTTTATCCATCAATATCAGCCTATGTATCGATACCGCTTTCTAAATCCATTGACTTTTTCGAATCTCTATTCTGGGTTTTTACACCCAGTTTGAAGCGTGTGTGGATCTTCTATAGCGCGACATGGCATGTGGTGCAGATTCAAGAGCTGCACGTTGAGACCTTGGGTTCTGTGCCCGAGGATTCTCGGCCTTTGGATCTGAGCTATACACGCAGCCCTTGGATCTGAGTTACACACAGTATCGCGCTACAGAGAACCCCGATGGACCCCGATCCGGTTTGAAGCTAGGAGACTCCAAGCAGCTTGCTCACTTTTTGGGCATACAATCACATTCCAATAGAAGCATGACATGTGGCATTTTTCCACCTATGTGCGGTATTCCAAGGGCTTGTCAGCATACAGGTCATGAGCGGAAAAATGGTGGCCACATGTCATACTTTTGTTAGAACATAATCGCATAGCTTCTCCCATGATATCGAGACTAGGGTATTAATTTCAGACCCACATCGATACATTCGATCGAGCCCGACATGTTATGGTATGACTTGAATCAACCTGTATAAATTTGATACATTTATTAATAGGTAGTATATGGTGCAGTCATCTAACCTGATAGGCGTCTGATCAACCCGACATAAACTGATTCCTTTAAGCCGACCTAGCTCGACCTGTTTAATAGTACTTGAAATTCTCATTTTACCACCGATAAAAAATCCAAGTGTATTTGCTCCAACTTTTGAGACGAACAAAATAAATTGATCAATAAACAAGCACCTTTAATTATAGATAATTAAATCAAAAAAATAAAATTTATGTGATTGTAGTGGTAAATTAATGTTAGGTTCACACGATATGCTTGAGGTAGAACAGTGCTTTCAATGGAATAAGCTTATCAACTTGAATACTTCAACTATTGCTTACAAGTTAAGAAAACCTATTTAGAACCCGTTTAATATCCATTTAGGAATAGACAAATCTATAGCCCGATTAAGGCCTAATTAAGATCCGTTAATGACAACTCAATTATAGCCAAAGACCTACCGCCCCGATTATAAACTATACCATTTTGCCTTAGCTAAACCCGTTTAGCTAAACGAGGGTTCACGATGCAGCCCTAGAATTTGGCCAAGCCTGATCAGGTCCAATTGAGACACTAGTTATTAAATTCGGCAGAACAAAATTTTAACGAATTTTATGAATAATTTGGTTTGAATCCAAATCAATAAAAAATTCTCAAAATTTTTAGACTTTTTTAAAATTCACGAATAATTCGACCGAACCTAATTTTATCCGAACTATAACTGAATATTATCCCATGTAAATATATATATATATATTGAATAAGTCAATAAGCTTTTAGAAAATAGTGTGATTATTATGCATTTATTATCCTAATATTATTTTTCTTCTTTTTTTAACAAAAACTGACAAAACTTATCTATCCTGAGGTAATCTCTCACATTTATTAAAAAAAAATAAAAAATAAAAATATATCTCTCACCCCATTTTGGTTTGACTAAATCTTACTGTCTTTACTCTCTTTCTTGTCTTTAAGATTAACATGCATGATGGGTGATGTGGGTCTAGCTGAATTTGTGCTTAGTCCCTCCTCTTAGTCTTTCTTTTTATGATTCAATTATTTAAGTAATAGGAAATGAGTTTAGAAAAAAAAAAAGAGTTAAATATAATATTGTTATCTTTAAAATTTAAAATTTTAATTTTTATATCATTTGTATGTTATGTACATATGATAATTGGTAGATAATATGAAACAAGTATTACAAATATTAAAAATAACATCAGAATTTTTTGTCTATTTTTTATTTTTGTAAACGAATAATTCTTGAATCCTAACTCAAATTTATTATCTCTGATTTTTTTACCGATATTTTGACCGAATCATTGAATTAATGAAACAAATTAATCCGTATAATTCTTCATCCGAATAATTCTCGAATCCAAATTTAATAACTATAATTGAGACCGGCCTGTCCTGACCGATTGAGACCCCCAATCCAGACAATCTTAAACCTCACTCATTACTTAGGAGTGTCAAAATCTAATTTGAACCGGTTGGACCTATTGGAATCAATCAAATAAAATTGGATTTAAACGAAACTCAACCCTTACAACGCGGTTTCAGATTGGAGTTTTTCTAGACCAGTAAAAAATCTAAACAACCAGATTGACTGAAGGGTCCAACCGATACCGAAAACTCGGAAAATATGATTTTACTACTCTGTTTTGCATACTTTGTTGTATGTAAACCACCCAAATCGAACCTCAGCTTAAAGCTTAATGGTTTGGTTTTGATTTGGCTAAGTAATATACTAAAACCGGACCGAACCGACGGGTTGACACTTGACACCACTACTCACGCCTGCTGCGTTCAGGCTGGTACTAGAATTTCGGGATCTGGTGTGGAAGTGAAACTAGGAAATCATTAAATTACAAGGGTATTTAAGTAATTTAAAAAATACAGATGTCTGAATTGAATATGACGCCTTTGACAGCTAGATAAAGTCGCGCCACGTTGTATTTAAGTACGCACAAAAACAAATAAAATTTTTTTTTGGTCGAAGCACTATGGAAGGTTAGATCTTCAAGAATGCTGTAGTTGCAGTCAGATTGGAATATTTATGCTAGTAGGTCCCATACAATTATTCTGATCTGCTCAGAAGATGCCGGAATCACATAGAATTGGTCTCGTAGGATCATCCCCCACCCAAAAAGGCGAA
>NW_024869159.1:20210-66229 GCF_013358625.1 Macadamia integrifolia
ATATATATATTTGTTGCTTTAGCTGAACCTCTATATATCTAAGATTTTCCCGTCGTATTTGGTCAATATTTAAAGCTTAATCGAACTTTTCAGATCTGGCCATGGTTATGTTTTTCCTGCAGATTTGTGGCTTGGATTTATTTTCCCATGCAGAAAATAGATCTTGGGACATGCTTTATTTGTAGGCGGTTCATTGAATTCGAGTAGATCATAGGTCTTTTTGCATGATAATTGTATAGTTTCTGACTTGTTTATTATTATTGGTTAAATGGGGATATTCTTATGATTGAATTCTGTTTAGAGTTCTTAAAACCTGTTAAAGTCCAACTGTTTTTTTTTTTTTTTTTTTTTTTTTTGTTCGTATTGTGCAAATCTTTGTTCATTTTTGTTATGCCATCCTGTCCTTGTTGCAAAGATACTATGGTATTTGGTAAGCTCTATCTATTTCCTTCTGCAAGTTTATTTCTTTATCCTTTATGATTTGTTGACAATGACTTGAGAGATGTTGGAAGAGAATGATGAAGTGAGGGTGAGATTTTAATTATGTTTGTGTGGAATATGAATGGATGGCTGTGTGTAGGCCCAGCCAGGAATATTTTGTGGCCAAGAGGTTGGAAATCTGACAAGCTTTGCACCTTCGAGGGCACCCTCAGACCATACTAGTTCTCTGTTTGTAAAGGGAGTTGCTCGAAATGGTTCTCCCCCATGGCGAGATGATGACAAAGATGGACATTACATTTTTGCGCTTGGAGAAAATTTAACTTCGCGCTGTAATTACACTTGATCACCATTAAAACAATATCTTTATTTTTGTCTGTGTGGATGGATTGTCTGGAAATGACGTTTGAAACTTAAGTAAAATTATCATATTTTTTAGTTGAATCTTGTTTTTTATACTTCAGTATTTTCAGTAGTAATAATTTAAGCCCTGTGACAATTGTTTCTTTTAATGTACTTATGCATTGAATATTTTAATATCATCTAAGTAAACATGTTTGAAAGATTTCTAAACCTACAAGAGTTACTTTTTTTTTTTTTTTTTTACCTTGAATGTTCAATTATGTAGGTTCTAGCTTTGTTGTTTCATTTTGTAGTTTTACAAATTTTTTATAAGCTACTTTTGTCAACATTGCAGTACCATTTTTGCTATCAATTTCACAAATAAGAATCACATTTTTTTATTTTTACCTATACCCTAATTTGTAGGGCTTATTTACACATGCACATGCATGCACCAGTACACACCAATTATGAGGACTGGTTGAACAATTTGTGGAGTTTTTTGAAATTGACCAGCTAGAGTTTTTGAGTATCAACTACTTGTATTGTCCATGTTTCATGGGACAATTTTTTACCATTGTAAAATCCATATGTAATTTACCTTCTGCAAAGTGTTTGGAGCTCTTGTTAACCACTGATCATTAGTTCATACTGACATGTTTATTTTTTTGTTTCTGTTTTCTGTACTTGCAGATCGGATCCACGGGAAAATGGGTGAAGGTAAGTTTCAATTGATTCCCTTTTTCTCTGCCATCCTTATAACCATAGGCATATCTAAATAATTTTACCCCCTATTGGGACTTTTTAGTATTTTTTTTTCTTTCTGTTAATTTATGCCCCCATTAAATATTTTGTCTATCAACATGCAAGGTTAAATTATTTTCACTTACTCAAATGTGAAATTTGTGCTCTCTTCTCCAGGGACCTTTGGTCAGGTCTTAGAATGCTGGGATAGGGAGAGGAAGGAAATGGTTGCCATCAAAATTGTCCGCGGTATAAAGAAATACCGGGAGGCAGCCATGATAGAAATTGAAGTCCTTCAACAGCTTGGAAAACATGATAAGGGGGGCAATCGGTGAGTTTCTTTTATGCGGATTGCATTTGTTTCTTTATAGATGCTTTCCTGCTGATGATCGGTACAATGGTAGATTTAAGGTAGATTTTCTGCAAGTGGTTAAGTGGGTTTATTCTTTGCAGTTGTGTGCAAATACGGAACTGGTTTGACTATCGTAACCATATATGTATTGTAAGTATATGATTGATTTGTGATGACTTGCTTTACCCAATTTCACAAATTTTTTGGGGGTTAAGACTTTGTGGGTGGATTTAAATGGTTTTAACAGGTCTTTGAGAAGCTTGGACCAAGCTTATACGATTTTCTACGGAAAAACAATTATCGCTCATTTCCCATTGATCTAGTCCGTGAGCTTGGCAGACAACTGTTGGAATGTGTAGCATGTGTGTAGTCATTACTTTTGCCCGCTTCTATAAATTTCAGTTTGGATAATGATGTTTACTATTTGGTATTTGGTCTTTTTCCTTGAACTAATTAATGAATTCAGGAGGTTTTCTCCTAGATTCTCTTCTTTGATTTCATTTATATATTGCAGGATCATTTTTGTTCCTTTTTTTTGCTTTGATTATGTTCCTTAATTCATTATCAGATAGAATATTTATTCTAGTTTCAGAAGGTGCTTATTGTTTTTTTTTTCTGGATATTTGCAGTCATGCATGATTTGCGTCTTATACATACCGACTTGAAGCCAGAGAATATACTACTAGTTTCTTCAGATTATGTCAAAGTGCCAGATTACAAGGTATTACGAATTTTCTGAGAATTTATTCCAACCTGTATTTTTTATTGCCATGCTCTTTTATTTTGTATTGCTGTCTGTTTGGTTCTCTTATCTGTTGTTCTGCTGTAACCACCCCCCCCCCCCCCCCCTTTATATGTTTTAATTGGTTATGAATGGGCATTGAATCATCATTATTCACTGTTTTCCCCTGATGCAGGTTTCATCTAGGTCACCCAAAGATGGTTCTTATTTTAAGAGGTTGCCGAAGTCGAGTGCCATTAAGGTGATTGATTTTGGCAGCACAACGTATGAACACCAAGATCATAGCTACATTGTGTCAACGAGGCATTACCGCGCACCTGAGGTTATTCTTGGTATGCTCTTTTTTACATTTTCTGTAGATTAGGTATATTTCAACCAAAAGATATATGGACAAGTCATTTTTTTTTTTTTACAAGTTTAATATGCATGGGATTATTTATCAGTTGGAGGGGATCTCATCTCCTGATTGTTTTACATTGTGTTTCTTTTTAGGTCTAGGTTGGAGCTATCCATGTGATATTTGGAGTGTGGGTTGTATTTTGGTGGAACTCTGCTCTGTAAGTCTTTCTCTTCTCTTTGATATGTAGCTCCCTGATTGGTTTTTGGTTATGAATGTGGATTTTATTTGTCAGTTGCATCTTTCTTTGTTTGCCAGGGTGAAGCACTGTTTCAGACACATGAGAACTTGGAGCATCTTGCCATGATGGAGAGGGTATTAGGTCCAATCCCACAGCACATGTTGAAAAGAATAGAGTGCGTGTCCCTCATTACTGCCTTGAAATTTAAGAAATTTTCTACTATTGTAGGTAGGAAGTTCTATGTAAATTGTTGATTTTTATTTTTCATGATTCTGTGTTTGACTATGGTTAGTCGTCATGCGGAGAAGTATGTTAGAAGAGGAAGAATAGATTGGCCTGAAGGTGCAACTTCAAGAGAGAGCATTAAGGCCGTTTTGAAGCTTCCTCGTCTCCAGGTACTCATCATTTATATATATGCGGATGCATAGACCAGTATCTGTTGGGTATTATTTTTCGTAGAGAAATGCATGTGTGCTGAATTTCATTAAGCTGGTGTTTTGTTTTGCCTGTTTCTGTTCCTGTTCTTGCAGAACCTGGTAATGCAGCATGTAGACCACTCAGCAGGCGATCTCATAGATCTCTTGCAAGGTCTCCTTCGGTATGACCCTGTGGATCGGTTGACTGCTCATGAGGCTCTCAGGCATCCTTTCCTCACGAGGGACAATCACAGGAGAGCTTGAATTGTTTTAACTGTAAACTTAATGGCTGATATGTGGGTGCAGATGATGTGGATATTAGCTGCTTCCCATCTGCAAGTGAAGAACTGGGTGGGACATTGTAAAGAATATAGTGCATTCGGTAATAGATAAATTCTATACTGTTCACAGAAGTGTACCCGGTAGAGGCATCCTCTCTTCGATGTACAAAAATTTCTTGGCAACTTGTTAATTTATAGTGATAATTCTTTCTTTCATCTGTTTTTCCTTTAGTTAAGACACCTGTGATGCACTTGCGTTTGCTAAAGAGCCGGTAAATGACGGTAAATCTATTATTTGCCAAATAGCAGGCAGACGAGGGTATAAATGTGACTAACTTAAATAACACCCATAGTGGTATGTCTTAATGGGTTTGTCTAGTCCGTAACATGGGTAGGTTACAAAAGGTTTGTAAACTACTTGTGGTTACCTAATGGTCATAGAATGTGAAAGAAATGATTGGTTCAAGAGGATTTAAAAAGTAATTTTGTGTTTATATTTTCAATAAAAACTTAAAAGTTGTTAGCACTACTTTTTATGACAGTGTTTAAGAAGGGTAGAAGTGGAATTTTATCTTCAAATAGATCTATCACTACGTTTGGTATCTCAATTTCTCCTCTCTCTAAAGTTCAATGAAAAACTATACTAAAAGGTGGGTGTTTTGGTTGGGTGATTGGTTCTATTGCTTTGAGTAAGGGTGTTTATTATCAATCAAGTGGGTTGGATATAAACTAAGAGAAACGTGAAATGAACCTTTATCAATTTGAGATTTTATCAAATCGGTAAAAAATTGAATTGGACCAGATCAAGCGAATCGAAACTGTAAAAAACCTTATAACAACTTTAAAAAAATTACTAAAAGAGAACATATTATCTACAAGAGGCCATTAAGTCAAGTCAATAAAAACCGAACCGGTCTGAATTGAAATTGAACTTTGATTTCAGTTTGGCCTAATACTAAATAAAATCTAGATCAAAGTGACCAAAATCAGAAATGGATCACATCAATCACAAAAGCCTTATAATCAATCATTCTGAAATAGCCTGGATAGGTATTACTATGGTTGATTTGGATCGAAATTGGTTTATTCACCAATGATTTTAAACATGAAATTGAATATCAAAACAATTCCTCTAGTGATTCCAATTCTAAATTGACCATTTTAGAACTGCCGTAGTTGGATAGTTCACGACCAATTCTAATCCAAATCGGCTAATTCCAGAATTTTAACTCAAAATCAAATAGTAAATTGGTCCATAATGATTCCAGTCTGGATCATATCCGAATCAATCACAAAAATTCTAGAATTGACACTAAATTTTAAAAACCAATAGCTCAATCCCAAAAATCCTAGACATGCCATTCTATAATGATCAGAATTGGGATTGATCCGAACTAGCCACATCAACTAGGGATTTTAAACTTGGAATTGGAGATCGAACTGATCATGGTTTCAAGTATCGGTCTGGGATCGATAGCATCGGCTGAGACCGATCCTCGATCCGGATCGGTTATTTGGATTGTTTCAGGGGTAAAATAGGTAAAAAGTAGTACCTTTTATAAAAAGCAAGGGTAAAATAGACTGATACCCACCGATTCCATCGGATTCAAATCTTTATCGAATCAACATCGACAGAGATCGATACTGATACCGTCCCCAACATCCTTGGAATTGATTCCTATAATTGATCCAATCGAATCAAAATCAAACCGAAAAGAATCCTAGAATCGCCCTCAAATCTTAAGACCCACGATCTAGTCCTATAAACCTTAAAATCGATTTTAAACACCGAATCAGAGATCAAATCAGTAGCTGCCAATATCAATCGAAATTCAAATCAAATTGGAATTGATCAGAATCAATCCCAAAACCCTTAGAATCAAATAAAATATATTATAATTATAAAATTTCACATATCATTATTATAGTAGTACCAAGCCTACGATATTGCTTTACGGAAAAAAAAAAAAAAAGCCTACAATATTGCCATTTGTCATCTTCCTGGATTTTAACTTTATTGAAAACACTAGCATATTTAATATAATTGATTTCTTTGAAGAGAGAGAGAGAGAGAGAGAGAGATGATTAGACCTATCTTACCGACCTCATCTCTAATGCACAACAATAGAAATTATTGCAATATAATTGATACAATAAGTTCTAGGAAGAGGTTTTGTTTTATAAACTTCAAAAAACAAAAATGAAGTCCACCAGAAGTTTTAAACCCTAAAACCCAGAAAAACATTGGACATACCGAGAAGAAAGAGAGCCTTTACCTGACTCACTAGAGATGATCTCGTCGAACTTTATGCCGTAAAAACCAACAAAGGTAACAGAAAGACTCGCGAGGAGGAAGACGATTAGTTGGGGCGAGGGGTTGTTTGGGTTATTTGGGGAAGAGTGTATTCATTTTCAAAAATACCCCTAGTTTTGCCGTTTAAATCAAAGTAACGATTCAAAAAGTTGAGGTTGAATTTATTTTTTTGACCTTAAAAGCAATCACAAAATGACAAAATAATGGAGACACAGTAATTTAGGTGACAAGGTTTTTGTAACCGGATTGGTTACATTTAGACATACCCTATCTTAATGGCATATAGTCGTATACCCTAGTTTTTTTAATGATGGTAATTCAATAAGTTAGTAAAAATGAGATCTATTATTGTGCTTCAATGCTGCATTAAAATGTGACTTAATTTTTGCATAACCTTTGAATACTGTATTCAATATTTACCAAAAAGAAAAAAAGAATACTGTATTCAATAACTTTGTGAATAAAACTCGGTGTGAGAAAGTAATGTTACCTTCACGGTTCACGCCAACCCCCAGACGGTGTGAAAAGACATAAAACAGCCCTGGCACAATTGGGTATTTTCAAGTCCAGACTCCAGATGCATTTGGGCGTTCCGGAGTTCCTCACTCCATATAAATATTATGTAATTCCATTACTCTTTAACATATTTTTATGTATCGATCTCGTATTGGCTTATTATCTATCACAATCGTTATAAATACTAATCCGATGGTGGTATCTATGAAATAGCTTTGAGCCCTAGATTTTACATAAAATCATAAATAAGCGAACTTTTAACCCTTTATCGGACCCTAAATGGATTGATACTGACAATATGTATCGATATTAGTAATGGTATGGGCCACTTGACCAAGGTCGATAACGCATACTAATAGTAGTACAGATTGGTAGTCGTAATAGCATATATTAGTAGTAATCGTAGTATAGGTTGGATTAGAGTAACAATGAGAGTCACAACTAATCGTTGCAACAGCTGTACATGACGGACACAGACATGTCCATAGGGTGGTCACACTCGGTACAGACCAACATTTCCGGGATCATTCCCTCTGTCCCTGGCAAGATGAAGCGATTGCAGTGGTGCGGGGTGTGCAGCTGTTCCAGGTGATCGATGATTGCCCGAATGAAACCCTTAAGAGTCAACGCCTTCCTTCCATTTATTATACTCCTCGAAGCACTTCAAGATAATATCCCCCTTGGCTTTGGCCATATTTTTTTCCCTTCCCTTACCAATCAATGCCCATCCTTGCTCGTTGCCGTCGAAGATGAACATTGTCATGATCTCCTTCATTATAGGGTCGTTCTTGCTGGTCTTGCCTTGTTGCATCTTTGAGTACCACATGCTCTCCAACCGGTTCCAAAAGTACCAGATAAGTGTGAGGTCTTCTCAGCAATAGCTCAGCTTCTCCTTCGTGATGATGTTTATGTTCCTTCTTACTCTCTCCCTCTCCTTTGGGTTGCTCTTCCCCACGTACACCATCTTGAATGGGATATGTGCTGCTTGTGACATTGTTCTAGCAGTCGTCGTGAATTTTCTTATCCAATCTATGTCTTCTCCTCCATACAGAAAAATATATCGTTCTTTCTCATTCACCTGAAAAAAGAAAAAAGGGCTATGGACTAGAAGAAAAAGAAGAATCATCGTAATTATGATATGATGTTTGTTATTGACTCTGGTGGTGTTTACCCAATGGTATAAATCTTCATCAATGCCATCAACCAAGAGTTCAAGGCTCCAAGTCTTAAGACGCCAGAGAGATTCCTCTTTCGTGCTATTGAAAGCAAAGCAACCCTCTACCGCACGGCTTCCCCAGATCCACAACATGTGGTGGGCGTTAGGGTGCTCAATCCTACCATGAGGGCTCAAAACCACAAGGATTGGCTTTTTGTTGAAGTGCCATCTCTCTTTGATGTATTTGATCGTTGTTGGATCAATCAAGGAAGGGTGATGCACTGAGTACCATGGCATAGCTGCCCGCAATCGATCAAATTCTCTCTGCTTTGCTTCAGTCCATGGGAGAGTCTTGTCTACCATGGGGAGCCACACCTCTTGGATGCCAGACTCTGTCCTTGAGTTGATCTCTTTGCTCCTGAAAGGATTAATATATACTGTCCTATTCTCCCTCATCCTGTACATGATCTGGTAAAAAATCGCAAGTTCTTCTCGGGAGATGTCCAAGTCCGATATCAGCAACAATAGAGTCTTATTTCTCAGCACTTCAAGGCCAACCTGCTTGTGTCATAATGGTTTAGCCTAGTTAAACCAAAGATTCAAGTAACATAATACTAGATTGCTAGTGGAGCCGAGTTGAAAGTTGCATAATGTGAATAGGTCGGGGCATAGCTTGAAGAGAGCGGATGAAGTCCTCGTATGAGAACTATCCTAACTATTCTCGTACGGGATTGATCCGCACAAAAGGAATCCACCCAACAATCAACTCTATGTTGGATTTCATTTGTGTGGATCAACCCGTACGGAAATGATTCTGGTACGAGAACCTGATCCACACTCATAGCTTGAACACAGAAAAAAAAGGAGAGAGAGAGAGAGAGAGAGAGAGAGAGAACCCTTGTCCTAGCGGAGCCATTAGACATAAGTGGTTGCAAATCATCCGTTCCATTAAACAATGCCTTTAGAATATTCGTGTTGTCAATATGGACCGTTTCAAAGAGTTGCACTAGCGTATTATAAGCTTCGACTTGTTTCTTCTCATCTACACCACCACGAAGGTATCGAAAAATGAAATATTAGGGGAAGTAACTCGCATCAATTCAATCAACTGAACTCATTATTCACTCACCAATCTGTTGATTGCAAAGATTGAGTTGCTTGGTAAGGTGTTCATGCATGTTGCTGATCTTTTGTGCTAAGCTAAACAACTGATCATCACAAGCTTTTGTGGTCGATGAAATAGATCTGTAATTGTAGTAGTCATAGCAGATATTCAGAATCATTTTTTCATGCATCAAATCATTTAAGAGGAAAAAAAAGGCTAAGCCTAACAGAGGGGAATCGACAATGGAGAAGAATGAGAGGGAGATATGAAATTGACATACTCATGATCCAAACCAATGAGGCCAATGACCTGGGATATGCAGACGACGATGCTCTTGATGGTCCAATAAACAGCAACGAGGATGAGGTTGCTGGCCACCGACATGGGTGGTTGGTCAGGGGAGATGTACTGAAGTGGCAGCTCTTGGATTTGGACGATGCACTTGGTCATATTGAACATTACTTTGATAAGGCTCCAGAGCGCTTCAAACTTAGGCCTCAACATCTTAGATTGCTCAAATATGTCAAGTAATTGCTTCAACAATGCAATGGACTTGGCCAACGGATGAATCCCGCAGAGTTCTGCCACCAGCCAAAACTCCCCATAAGTGACAGCAAAAGCGGCAAAGACCACCACCACCTTGGCATCCCAGGAGAATTTTGATAAGGACTTGAATAATGCCCCCGTTGTCGAGTGCACATCCCCAACCCTAGAGAAGCATTTTCTAGATATTTGTTAATGATAAACATGGTAAGTAACATGTATGTTTTCCTACTTCGACGTGTGTTGTGAGTACTTGTGTGTGAGCATTTTACAAAAGAGTACACTGTATATCTAACCTCATTGGAGATCTTGTGTATGGCATAAGCCAATGCTTCAAGCATGCCCATGAAGTCGACCTGTTGGATCTTCTCATCCAAGCTTTTCATGTTTAAACAAACTTGCGGTTCCTATGCACAATTTATCTATTTATTTTAAATCATACAAAATTAAGTACAAACATAAAAACATAAGCAAATATTAAAGAAGAAAAGTAAGACAAAAAAAGATGATAATTTACATGAATATTGGTCCGTTTGATAGTGGTGGAGTGCCATAGGATTTCCTCGATGAGTTAAAAAAAAAAAATCAAATCAAAATGGTCGGCAAAGCTACCAACCACTCCATGATCTTCACTTCTCCAGTGTCACGCGTGAAGCATGCACATGCGGTGATCTTAGGAGGCCACTCTTGTGGACCCCAACCCAAAGGGTAACTCTTTGTCGGATGGGATCATGCCTGAAAAGATTGCTTCATGGTTCTCATGGGTCTCAGTCTTTCCTAATTCACTTGTGCTGCAGGGTCTTTTATGGATCCAAGGTAGGGGTTGCACTTTGACTGGCAAGCCCAAGCCCGCCTAAGACCACGGGCTGAGTAGGGCTGAGAATTCGATGCCCTGGATAGGGCCAACTAGAAGGCTTCAAATTTGGCTTGACCCGATCTTATATTTATATAATTATAAATGAAAATATAGGAAATGATAGGATTTTTTTTTTTTTTTAACAGTCAAATAGCATCAACTTCTTTGCTTCTACATGGGGTGATAGTGGTCCCACAATTTCAATATTTTTCTTTAAATACTAAACATTATCTTAAGATTAGGATTGGGATCCTAACTAAGCAGCGTACTGATCCAAATTTAATCATCTCATGGATGTAACATTTTGATGCGCAAAAGATGCTAATAAGAGGTAGGGGCCGATGGTTTTAGTTGTGTCCCTCACACATATATGCTCCAAGTAGGGTGTCAAGAGTCTAGTTGAATCGGTTTTGGTTAGGCTGAAGTACTAGGCCCTTAATTGGCACTATCTAGTCCGGATCGAAACGAAACTGATAAGTTCTTGGTCTTTAAAATGAAAATTGAAACCGTTAAACTATTGATCCAGTCACTTTTACTCTTGAGTGTCATTCTTTTATCCGTGTAACAATGGAAGGTGACGTTTTCAAAAACCACGAGTAAATATTAGTTATCCATTTTTATGGTTCTTTTAATTTAAAACTATCGTCTAATTCCACTTAGAGTTTAGAAAGTGCATAGTAATATCCAGGGAACTGGTACATATGCTCGGACACATACGGAATGTGTGTCCGTGCAAAAAAAGGTATTTGATTGAATTAGGCTATAAATTTTGAAATTGCCTAAAACTGTTAAAAAATCGGGACCAGATTATCCCATTGTTAATTGAGGATCAGATCTTAATTGTGGGTCTTTTAGTATATGAGATGATTCTGGGATTGATCCCCTTGGGATCCAAACTAGTAAGGAGTAGCGTTGGTAATCGATTAACTGATGTTGATGACTGAATTCATATTCGATATCTATTTATGATAAACAATTTGGAATAGACAATATCCAAAAATGAATTAAATAATTGTATTCAAATTTGATTACAGTTTTAACACATTCTGTACGGGACAAATGTATCAATTTTGAATATTAAATTTGATAAATGGATTCGAATACAAATATCATCATCTTCAAAGTGAAATGAAGTAAAGAATCGAACTTTTCTGATTTCAATTGTGAGGCAAGTTAAGTATAACACACTAAACACCCAAAAAAAAAAGCATTACCCTAAACAGAATTTGGATTCCATCTCCTTTAAATTAGTTTTCTTTGCAGCACTTTAAAATTTGGATTCCAATCTTCTTTAAAAATGGTTTCCTTGGTTGCACTTTTCCTTCTTTATGATGAAGTTTGAAGACTCTCATCCTTTATACTTCTGATCTCTTATCGTAATAGTTTCACTGCAAACCAGTCAGGGATTCTGACTTGAAAAAGTCCATGATTTCTTTAAAAGTGCCTTCTTTAAGCCATTCCTCTATATTGTGGTATCAAACAAATGTAAAGCATTTGTGTACCTTTAATTATGCCAATTAAAATTCTCACTGGGAAACACACCAGAATTAATGGTGTTTGGATCGAAAAGGCAAAAAGGAGAAGAAGATCAAGGCAAAAAAGATGATAATTTACATGAATATTGGTACGTTCGAGAGTGGTGGAGTGCAAGAGGATTTCCTAGATGAGTTGGAGATGGAGTCTGACGTCAACCTTGTGGAAACTGTGATCAGCATGAGTAGCCAGGATCTGCTTCATCATCTCATTATCGTTTGAAGTGATAAACTAATTGTCACCCTCACCCTGTTGTTGCTGTGGCACCATTAGTTTTTGCTGCTGCTGTAGCATCCTTGAAATGAGAATGGTTTCCATCGTCCTCAACTTCTTTTATTATTTCTCTTGGTATATCCAAATCGAAGAACTTGAGTATGAGTTGTTCAAAAACTAGCTAGAGCCATGGATGAGACAAACAATTGAATTTAGATATTGGATTTGGGAAATGGATTCGAATTTAATTCGATTGATTTATATCCCCATCCAAAAATAAAAACAGTTGAAAGTGTTTTAGGCATAGAAGACTAACTGCTCCCCAATAGGCCATCATTTTGCTGTAGAAACGTAACCGAAAAACGATACAGAAGATAATGGAAAAACAAGAACAAAAAATGCATACAAGTTTATGAGGTTTGGCAAGATGGCCTACGTCCTCGGTGAGATGAGATTCTACTTCACTATCAATGGAGAATAGAGTTACATCGCTCGTCCTCACACCTCTCTTAAATTATTTGCATTATAAATAAAGAAAACCTCGCTCCAAATATATAGCGAAAAACCCTAATCCAAAAAGTACAAAACTACCCTCAAATAAAATATTCGAGGAGGTTGCGCCCCCTAAACTCCCACTATGGAGCGGAACCGTCGTCCTGCCTATCGAGGCACCTACCAGTACTCCTTGGATTAAACTGCAATGGAATGCAAAACATCGTACACCAATATTTTGCATCCCCCACTCAAAAGCGAAAATAGTTGAAAGTGTTTTAGGCATAGAAGACCAACTACTACCCAATAGGCCATCATTTTGCATCCCCCATCCATAAGCTAAAACAATTGAAAGCTTTTTAAGGCACAGAAGACCAACTGTTCCCCCAAGAGGCCTTCATTTTAGCCAATTGATAGTCTCAAGAGTATAGTGAGCATCGCCATAAAGAAAAATAACTGTCAAAAATAGTTGTCGCGAGCACTTGGTAGGCCAGAGTGAAGTAAGTAGGAGCTCTACAAGATGATTAGTGGGAAGGAAATTTAAAGGGTAAGTAAGGAATCAAACTTTCTGATTTAAATTATGAGGCAAGTTTAGCATAACACAAAAAAAAAAAAAAAAAAANTACAATCTATCTTTTTCATGAAGAACCGATCTTCCAAAAATGTCATTTTCATTACAAAAAATGCCCTCGAATATAAATAAGCCAATTTTGCCAGTTTTGACCTAGAAACCCGCACCACCTATTAATGATGTATTAAACCACTCCATGCATACCAAGCTGCTCTGTTATCTCATCGGTGACACTGGACACTGTCATGTCATCATTTTCATCCACGTCACCCAAACTGGCCACATCATCACCGCCACGTGGCCGAGTTGCCAACAAGGACAACCATAAAACAACAGAGTGCACATCCCCAACCCTAGAGAAGCATTTTCTAGATATCTGTCAATGATAAACATGGTAAGTAACATGTATGTTTTCCTACTTCGATGTGTCTTGTGAGTACTTGTGTGTGAGCATTTTACAAAAGAGTACACTGTATATCTAACCTCATTGGAGATCTTGTGTATCGCATAAGCCAATGCTTCAAGCATGCCCATGAAGTTGACCTTTTGGATCTTCTCATCTAAGCTTTTCATGTTTAAACAAACTTGCGGATCCTATGCACAATTTATTTATTTATTTTAAATCATACAAAATTAAGTACAAACATAAAAACATAAACAAATATTAAAGAAGAAGAGTAAGACAAAAAATATGATAATTTACATGAATATTGGTCCGTTTGAGAGTGGTGGAGTGCCATAGGATTTTCTCGATGAGTTGGATATGGTGCCTAACGTCGACCTTGTGGCAACTGTGATCAGCATGGGTGGCTAAGATCTGCTTCATCATTTCATTGTCGTTTGAGATGATGAACTGATTGTTATCCTCACCTTGTTGCGGCTGTGGCATCTTTGAAATTGGAGTGGTTTCCATTTTCCTAAACTAGTTCTCTTCTTTCTCTTGGTGTATCCAAGGCGAAGAAGAACTTGAGGATGAATTGTCCTATAACAAGCTAGAGCGATGTATCCCACCTTTATAGCCACTAAAAGGAATCAAGGAGATGTCCACATGCATGTCATGGTTGTAGATATCGGGAAACAGATATTCGATTTTTTTTTTTTTTTTTTTTTGAAAAGTCAAATAGCATCAACTTCTTTGCTTCTACATGGGGTTAGATAGTGGTCCCACAATTTCAATATTTTTCTTTAAATACTAAACATTATCTTAAGATTAGGATTGGGATCCTAACTAAGCAGCGCACTGATCCAAATTTAATCATCTCATGGATGTAACATTTTGATGCGCAAAAGATGCTAATAAGAGGTAGGGGTCGATGGTTTTAGTTGTGTCCCTCACACATATATGCTCCAAATAGGGTGTCAAGGGTCTAGTTGAATCGGTTTTGGTTAGGCTGAAGTACTAGGCCCTTAATTGGCACTATCTAGTCCGGATCGAAACCAAACTGATAAGTTCTTGGTCTTTAAAATGAAAATTGAAACCGTTAAACTATTGATCCAGTCACTTTCACTCTTGAGTGTCATTCTTTTATTGGTTATCATTTTTAAAATGGATTGTTATCCGTGTAACAATGAAAGGTAACGTTTTCAAAAACCACAAGTAAATATTAGTTATCCATTTTTATGGTTCTTTTAATTTGAAACTATCGTCTAATTCCACTTAGAGTTTAGAGAGTGCATAGTAATATCCAGGGAACTGGTACATATGCGCAGACACATACGGAATGTGTGTCCGTACAAAAAATGGTATTTGATTGAATTAGACTATAAATTTTAAAATTGCCTAAAACTGTTAAGAAATCGGGACTAGATTATCCCATTGTTAATTGAGGATCAGATCTTAATTGTGGGTCTTTTAGTATATGAGATGATTCTGGGATTGATCCCCTTGGGATCCAAACTAGTAAGGAGCTGTAGTGTTGGTAATCGATTAACTGATGTTGATAACTGAATTCATATTCGATATCTATTTATGATAAACAATTTGGAATAGATAATATCCAAAAATGAATTAAATAATTGTATTCAAATTTGATTACAGTTTTAACACATTCTGTACGGGACAAATGTATCAATTTTGAATATTAAATTTGACAAATGGATTCGAATACAAATATCATCATATTCAAAGTGAAATAAAGTAAAGAATCGAACTTTTCTGATTTCAATTGTGAGGCAAGTTAAGTATAACACACTAAACAAACCAAAAAAAAAAAAAAAAAAAAAGCATCACCCTAATGATCATTTGGATTCCATCTCCTTTAAAATTAGTTTCCTTTGTTATACTTTAGAATTTGGATTCCAATCTATTTCAAAAATAGTTTCCTTTGTTGCACTTTTCCTTCTTTATGAAGTTTGAAGACTCTCATCCTTCTTCCTTTTGATCTCCTATCTGCTACAAATCAACCAGAGATTCAGACTCCAAAATGTCCACGATATCCTGAAGAGTGCCTTCTTTAAACCATCCTTTAATACTGTGGTGTCAAACAAGTGTAAAGCATAACATTTGTGCACCTATAATTATGCCAATTAAAAGTTTCAGTGGGAAACACACCATAATTAATGGTGCGATTTTGGATCGAAAATGCAAATCTTATAATATAGATTCTGATGTAACCAAATCCCATGTAATTTATATGTTCATATGGACCTGTGAGCTAACTCTAAAGTTTTCCTGGAGTTAATTCGCAAGACCTATTTTTCAACTAATGATTTCCCTATATTTAATATTTGCTTTCATCAATTTCATGTAACATTTTCATATATATGGGCTAGTGTCCAGTCATTGAATAGGTATGAACTACTTGGATGAATGTTGATTGATAACATGATCGGATGAAGCCCTATGCGACAGGTGGTCTCCTTAATAAATAGTAAACTCCATTGCCAGTTTGAGACTGATTTTAACTTCTCCATCATTCTAGATTCAGAGAGGTCTCAAAATTTTTAAGAACTTTGACATCCAATGGACTTCTCTGTCATGGCAAATCTGTTAAACCCAAAACCGAGATGTCTTTAATCATGTAAATCTCAACTTCCAAGGCATGCACCATGGAAACCTTCAAGAGATGGGTGAAAGAAAGCAACATTGCTTCAAGCAAAACAGCCTAACCAAGCTCCATCAGCCTCTCTACCTTTATACTCTATTAAAAAGCAGGGGTAAATTCTTCCGATATGGTCCAATCCAGGCGATCTGGATTAGTATCGATCGATCCGATTTTTAAAACCTTGCTTAGAGATCGATCTCAATACTAAATTGATAGGGTATCAGTGAGACAGCTATGAACCCTAGTTGGAGCGGAGTAAAGGTGTGTGTGTGTGAGTGAGAGAGAGAGAGAGAGAGAGAGAGAGAGACTGAGAGAGCCATGGGTGCTCTGGTACAAACCACCATCTCTTTGCTTCGCTTCGGTCCATGGGAGGGATCTGTCCACCACGGGGAGCCACACCACTCCGTACCAAAACCAGGAAATCACAAATAGAGGGGATTAATGGACATTGCCACATTGGTTAGAAGAGAGGGAGATATGAAATGACATACTCGTGATCGATCCAAACCAATAAGCTAGGCCAATGATCTCGGACACGCATGTGACGAAGCTCCCGATGGTCCAGTAAACAGTAGTGGGAATGTGGGTGGTGGCCACCGACAGGGGTGGTTGGTTGGGAGGAGATCTACTGAGGCGGCAGCTCGTGCAACTGGACGATGCACTTGGTAACGTTGAGCATGGCTTTTAAAAGGCCCCAACAGTGCTTCAAACTTAGGCCTCAGCTTCTTCGATTGCTCAAATATATTGGGTAATTGCTACATGAATATTGAAAGAAGATGATATAAGACAAAAAAGATTATAATTTACATGGATATTGGTGCGTTCGAGAGTGGTAGAGTGCCAGTGGATTTTCTTGATGAGTTGGAGATGGGGACTGCGATTGACCTTGTGGAAATTGTGATCGCATGAGTGCTCGTTAACTTGTTTTCTTCTTTCTCTTGGGGTATCCAAGGCAAAGAAGAACTTGAGGATGATGAAGCAAATCCTGGCCACCCATGCTGATCACAATTTCCACAAGGTCGATCAAGCTCCTCAACTTGTTTTCTTCTTTCTCTTGGTGTATCCAAGTAACGCAGTGGATCTTTTTCCTTCTTTTGTTTTTTTGTGTTTCAACCTCAACTTATATAATCATTAAAAGGGAGGAGTGTCTTGTAGGGAACCAAAATTTGGAATAAAGTCAAACTGAATCCACTTTGCTTCTATATGGGGTTTGGCATTGATCCCACGGTCCTAATATTTAGCCTCCTTTACATTCTTAAATATTTGTGATCATTATGAAAATAGAAAACTAGAAACTCTATGACTAGGTCGAAGGAACGGAATCAAGTAAATTTTGGTTCTTCCATTTTGGTTTTGATTTTATTTTCCTTTAGATGAGATGAGTACCTTATGCATATGGTAGGCGCTCGAAACCAGTACTAAAAGCTTGCACTTGCAAATCATGTTGTCTTGTTATAGTTTTTTGTTATGTTTGGTATCTAATTGGTGCGCCGGAGTGTATTATTCTGATGTTTGAATACATTCCTATGCTGATGTACATAAGTTATTTTAGTTTTTTGTTGGATAGACTTTCTGATAAATGATCTGATGATAGCTTTTTTTCCTAGAGATGGTCTGATGATATAAATCCACTTTTAGGTCAGCAACTATAAAGGCTTGAGACTTGCTAGCTTGTTGCACCATGGGATCGAGCTTTCCTGAGTGCTAGCTTGTTTCTTGATCTTACTCATGCAGGCAAAATTTGCTAAAATGACTACTTTGTGGACATGTTGAAAAAAAATTTCCTCAAAAATCTTTGTTTTCTAACGAGTCTCTGTTAGTGAGTTGCAAGAAGCACATTCACATGACTCTTAGGCTTGTCGTTAATTTCATTGGTCTTAAAATCAATATAGTACTGCGAGAGTAAGTTGTATTTCTCTTTTGGTGATTCATTTGACATGTTTATCTTCTGATAAATTTCTTTCCTGTATGCCACGCCCGTTCACGTAGAACTGTGATTGGTTTTCTGTTCATTTGAGGTTTCTCAATGAAGTTGGAAAGTCATTTACTAGGAAAACCATTCATGGCCTGCTTGTAGGTTGTTGATCCATTTTGTTGGTGAATCCATATTACAAATGTGTTATTGGCAATGACGTACATATTATGCTAGAGCCACGATGAAGGGTAACAACTTCTCAATTTGTTCCAATCTCTGAGCTAATGGCTGTTAATATGACGATGGAATATGGTATTCAATTACATAGAGTGGGAAGGTGTCTGCTCTTGGGCATGAGCTGTTTGTACTTTTTCTTTTGGTAGGAAGCTGTATGTACTTCAAATGAAGACAAGAATCGTATATACTCCTGTTCATGAATGTGTTTCCTTATATGAATTACTTATATTTGTGTATATTCCACATCTTTTGTGTCCATTGAGCACCACCATACTTCCCTTTTGGGTTCTGCTTGGGACAGTTTTAAGCAGAACACAAGTGTGATGGGCTGATGGTGCTCAGAAAAATAAAGATCTGTTGCTGTTAGTAGTACTGCTGCAACTGGTGGAGTTACCCAGATCTGTTCTCTTGCTTGGAGTTGTACTTTCATTTATCACTCACATATTCCTATTTCCTGCAGGTTAATTTCAGACTTGGCAGTTTGATTGTTTCATCTACAATAGGTAGCATTACTTATTCCTGTTTGGATCAACCGGTTTGTATCCTCATAACCTTGACTCCCTCATAATCTTGACTCCTAACTCCTTTCATTGGGTTTTTGGCATCATCTTGAAATCTGTTTCTGTTTGGTTTACCCTTTATTAAAAAGCCCATCTTTGTATTTTAATTTCTTTTACGTCAACTAGTGACATTTTATTGTTGATTATCTATTATCTGGTTCTATTATTGGACCAGGGGGTTTGAATTTTATCACTTAAACAGTACAGGTATGCCATTGTTTTGGTTCTGTATTTGGATTATTTAAGAATTGCTCTGTTCTCATTTTTTCCTAGTGATTGCCCTATGTAGTCTTGGTTTCCAGTCAAGATTAGGTATATCTGGGAGATGATATGTAGTACCTGGTGTAGGAGCGACTACTTGGTAACCTGTTGTTGTGAAACACTTGGGTGTAGTTCCTACAAAATTCTTATAATGCACAGGCTTAAAAAGGTATTTTGGGGATCCAAAACAATGCAACAAATATATATACATGGCAAGGCTATCCCAACTAAATAGGTAAACATGCTTAAAATGGTAACTGTGACTTGGGATTCAATCAAGTGTCTATGCAGAAACAGGGCATGATTAAAAAAAAATGGAAACTGAAAACTATGTTTTGGCAGAACTTTCCTTGCAGGTGGTTAGGTGGTAGGTCATCCTCCTATGGCTAGATGTCAACTATTGAGCATGATGCTAAGATATTTCATGCGATAGGATTAGAACCTTTCTTGATCTAATTCTTTAAGATGACATCATTTGCTAAGCTTCTGTCTATGGCATTGACATATTAGCTCTGGTGAATTTTCACTGTAGCTCCAGGGCCATCTTATGTAAATCAAAAAGGACTACCAAGATATTGCTTGATTGAGCTTTATAAAACAACTAGGAATTGTTTCTCTTGTGGTACTTCATACGCATCTCTTCAATTAGGATGATTCTCATTCTGGTTTCTATCTTCTCACCATCTTTCTTTCTTTCCCTGTTATGCTCTTGCTTGCACAAGTATGTAAATCTACAGTTGCTATATATACCGGTTGTAGATCCTTAATATGTGGTAAATTTAATGATTTGTCTGTTCTTTTTTGTTTCATTATGGGCATTAAATCAAATTATAATTCTACTATATGATAAAACCTCTGCTTTAATCTAAAATCTCATCTTTTAACACTTCCATATGGACTCTTCCACCAGTAATGCATCTATTTTCTCAAAAATTGAGTATATGATTGCTATTTGGGCATGTATATGTCGATCTTTTTGAACTCTTTTCAATGTACATTATGAAATCTCATGTCATGTGTTATTCTGTGCAGTAGTAATGGAAATTTGAATTCCCCCCCCCCTTTTCGAGATCAGATATTTTTTTAATGTTTCAGAGGCTCCATGACAGAGGTGGTTGAGTTCAGGATGTGCCATATGAGCAACAATGAAATGGAGAGAGAAAATAGAGGATTTTTTTTAGAGGGATGTAATGCTATTATTGTAGTGTTGGTAAACGAATAATCAAATAATCTAATGTGAATTTGGATATTCAGTATCCATTTCTGTGAAATGAATCAGGTCTGATAATATCCGGAACCAAATTAGGATACTGGATTTGATGAACATATTTGAATGCAGATAGTCATATTCGCTTCGAAAATTCAATCCGTTTACACCCCTACCCAGAAGCAAAAACAATTGGAAGTAATTTAGTCGTGATCCAAATCATCCAGCTCAGGAAGTCCTTCACTTTAGCCAATTGACATTCTTAAGTGTCTAGCCTGCTTCGACATGGATTCTGGGGGTTTCATCTGTCAGTCTAAGCACTGAAAGTCTCAGAAAATGTTGTTCTGGTTATATTCAATTCCTTTAGACTTTATTGTTTGCTATACATTATTGGAATAGATTTCGCAATTAGATCCCATTTTGAAGCCACAAAATAGAGAAGAATCAGGTTTCAGAATGTATTCTAGACCCAGTTCATTTCAATCTTCATTTGGTGATCACTTAGATTGCTTAATGCTGATATATCAATTGAAGGCAGCTTATCTATATACAGGAAGCAAATTTCAGCTCCTCTCTTTGTTTAACCAAAGTCGTTTGGATACAGACACTTGTAGAATGACAAAATGAATTTGTATGAAGTAGACAATGACGGTATAAAAGATGGATTATACTCTCAATTCCCAACTATATGCGCCTTTTCGTGTTGGATTTGTTCCGTAACAAATGATGATTTTGTTGGGTTTCATCAATCTCAACGCTTCTTTCTGCATTTGTGTGCTATCAAGACACCACTAGGAGGCCCAGTCGTAACAATGGTGCATTTACTGTACACCCAATACGTATAATGAAAGAAACTCCCAAAATTTGATCGAGTTCGAAATGTGCCCTGGAGGTTGAAGATGACTGCATTCCCACCCATCTGTTTCCTCAGTGTCTCTGAGACATCTATTGGGAGAGAAACTTGGCTGGAGATCATCTCCACATTGTGGAGCCTCGTCTCCATGCTTGTCACAGAAAAAGGATCTATGGCTCTGGTGGCGATTAGGGTGTCTTCGTAATAGAGCTGAAGGACCATGAAGCTGAAATCCACGTTTACCTTCTTGTTTGGGTTTGTGAAATTGGTAAGGATAGTGAGGTCGGCATTGAGCAGAGACCCTGTATCTATGTAAGCTGCATCGAGGGTAACGCTTGAGATATCGAAATGAGGGCTTCGAGGCCTGAATGCGAGGTAGACGATCAGTATGGCTAAGCCCGTGAGTATGATGATGATCCAGAATATGGCGCAGCAGACAGCACCGAACCAGGTGGTGAACCAGATGACAGGCTTTTTCCTGCGAGTGTTGGGCACCTTAAGAGTACCTGATACTCCTCCATGGCGAAGAGGTTGGCGAGAGGGTTGTGGTGGTTGTCCCGATGGAGGCAGCTGCGTTGAGAGGTACTGCGGTTGTTTTTGTTGATCCTGATGCTGTGGGCTTGGCTGAAAGTGAGGATTGCGCTCACGACTGGGATGCTCCTCCATGGGAATTGAAGACGAAGATGTAAATAGACGAGATTTTTAACTTTGAATGAGGAACAAAAAGGAGGAAGGAAAACAGAGGGTGGGTTGTCAGTGGGCACTTGACAGGGCAGAGTGAAGAAGTGGGAGCTTTTCATGGCAATTGGGTGAAAGGAAAGGTAAAGGGTAAGTAAAGAATCGAACTTTTCTGGTTTTAATTGTGAGGCAAGTTTAGCACAGCACACCAAACACCAATAAAACAAAAAAGGCATTACCCCAAATAGAATTTGGATTCCATCTCCTTTAAATTAGTTTCCCTCCCTGCACTTTTCCTCCTTGACAAGGTTTGAAGACTCTTATCCTTCTACCTTCTGCTAGCTATCCCCATAGATTTACAGCAAATCAGTTGATGATTCTAACTGAAAAAGTCCATGATTCCTGGAGAGTACCTTCTTTAAGCCATGCTTCTATATTGGTGTCAAACAAGTGTAAAGCCTTCATGCATCTTTAATTATGCCAATCCAAAGTTTTCTATTGTTCAGTAAGATATACTGTTTCTGCGTGGGAAACACCAGAATTAATGGTGGGATTTTCTGTGTTTAACGTTTGATTCTATCATGCTCATAGGATTTGACCCTTTTTCACTGACCATGGAAGCAGATTAGCAGAAGGTATTCATTACTGACACAATCCTTGCACATAGCTTGCTTGCTACAACATCTAATTCTGTTCTTTACTGTTACCCAGTGGTATCAGCTCTTAATAATGCTATGGCCTCCTTGGATTGAGCTGCTTGTTCCATAGCTGAAGACATCAAAATTCTAGTTTCCTACTTTGCATCTGTTTCTTCTCTGTTTCTCGAACCTTTAATAAAGACAGGCTCATTTTCTTGCTTTAGGAGCATTTAAGTTAAAGATGTCTTGAGTGTGGTGGGTTTAAAGCTATGCTCGCAAGTATTATTTACTTAAATTCAAGAGGGTCTTCTTGTCCGATCCAAGTTAATTTTCCCCAGTGTCCTTCCTATAAAGTGGGTGATGAAGTGGGTACCTGCCACTTATCTATCATGCTCTAGCACAAGACATCTCCACCATACGACAGCCCTCTTGGGAAAAAAATATTTGAGGAAAACATTGCATCTAGTGATCCTTGAATCCTCATTCCCAATCCTCACTTTGTCATAACAAAAGGTAGACCTGCCAAGCCACTTTTACAAACAGGGTACTTCGCTTCAATCTCTGAAAGGGCAATGACTTGAGAATGGATTCCATAAAGGTTATGGAAGTGCAGAGTAGAACGACTTCAGGGGTAGGCCAAGACTGTGGCCCCGGCGAATTTGCGTCTCGTAATCACAAGGTTGAGCAGCAGCATCTAGTGATCTGATGCAGAGACTCTCTCTCTCTCTCTCTCTCTCTCTCTCTCTCTCTCTCTCTCTCTCATTTTTTTTTGCTAATGACGTGTATCCAAGCTTTCGGCCTGACTAGTCTCGTGAGTCTATGCTGATCCCACAATCGTATAGATCGGGTCATACTGGGGTGATGAGAACCATTCAACCTTCACTAAAACAGTGAAGAGCACTAAACATCCCCGTGTGAGTGGCGCACAATGTGCCTAATGGAAGTCAGACTTAGAACATCTGAGTTTATAACTCATATCAAGTTCATTACTCAACAACTGTGCTACTCCCTTGAGTTAGAGAGACATAATTTGTATTGAACTCCAGTTGTGGAACTTGATGAAGTTTCAAGTTCTCACACACACACACATTCATGTGACTACATGGAACTTCACCATACCATAACTGGAGTTCAAAACAAATTAGGTTCCTCCATCCAAAAGGGCACAAGTTTGAACGATGGGGACAAGCAGTGAAATGGACCTAGTTGTCTCATGTGCACTTTAATGAAGATTATTAGTAAGACTTTGCCTGCTTTCCAGCAATAAACAAAAAGACTTTGGCTGGACCTAGACTAGATAGGGAAGAGAGAACTTGTTATTTTGTGGGAAGGTGATGATGGGTGGGTTCCTTCGTTCAAGCCTACTTTCCTTGACTTTAGTTAGTTCTTAGTCGGTACAGCTATAGGAGACCACCCAAGTACCCAACCCCATCCTATGTTATATTTTCATGCCCATTCCCATGCCTATGCCCATGCAATAGCAACACTCACCCCACTTTGTTGTCTTCGTTATTACATGTCCAAAATGAAACCCGTGGATAGCATAAGCATCTGCCATTTGCATGGACTGAATCTTGAGGAAGTGGCAATCAAGTTTTGTAAACCCGGTGGACGTAAAAACTTATCGAATAGCTAAAAAATACAAGTAGTGAGGGTACAATATTGGACTTCCCATTTAAAATTTTGCACATGGCAATGTGGACTATTTCCCATATGGTGTTTGATTTTCCACATCACCCTAGCACTTGGCATGATTACATGTTCAATATCAAGATTTACCCTAGTGACTGAGTAGTAAAAAAGACTTTTGCCTAACATTGTTGGAGATGACTGACTAAATTTATCATAGGGCCTAGAAATAATGCATCGTTCATTTGACTACTAAGAGAATTATTTATACAAATGACTATATTTTATAATTTTTTATTTAACATTATTGATTCTAGAGATGTGGAATGACAAACATTTGACTAATTCTAAAGACGTGGTCTTAAACTTAGTTTGTGTTTGCGTATGAATTCTTGGAATAGATTTTAGGTCGAGAATACATTTTAAAACAAGAAAATAGAGAATAATTGAGTTTTCAAATCTATTTCTAGGAGCAAGTTTTCTCAATGGGCCTATCCATAAGGTTATTTATGGATGGTCTGCCTATTTGTTTTGAAAAGACCTTCCTTTTTTACCATTAGATCATACCAGTGGATGTTCAAAACTCCGAATCAATCTGAATCAATACTGATCTAATCTAAACAGGTTTAACCGATTCAATCCAATCCAAAATTTTAAACCAATGTGAGAGAAGAAAAAAAGAAAAACCTAGCATTGTAGATTCCTTCATCACTAATTCACCACACTGGAGAGCAATGACACCAACTCATATAATAAACTCTGCACTTTAAATGCTCTTTCAAAATAAAAGCATGTCTGCATTAATGGCTCAACCCACATGGTTTTCTCAAGAAAGCAAATCATGGATATAAATGCATATGGGAGTATTTAAACTTCACAGGCGTATTTTCTGAAGTGAGGAAATAAAAAAAATTGATTTGTAAAATACATTTCAAATCTAAAATCTATTTTGAGAATGCAAACCAAACACATTACAAGGACTTTGGTTCTTAATTGGTCGCGCTACGGTTTCTTTTGCAGCTTTGGACCAATGCAACTTGTGGGCGCCGGAAAAGACAAGACCAATTGGATGATGTGATGTGTAAAGCGGTCAATGGTAATATCTGAATGATGACATCCCCTGACCTAGGTTAGAGAGCATGCACATGAGCTTTAGGCCTTGATCATGATGCATGGACCATGGAGCAGCCCAGCATTCCATGGCATTGACCGAGTAAGCTAACCGTCTTTTTTTTTTGGTAACAGGCTTATTATAGTCTAGTGGACACAGAGTATATACCATCTAGTTAGGTTCTAACTGAGCTTTTATGGTTTATTACTTCCTGGACCCCACCCCTCACTATGAAGTCTTAACTCCCACGGGTCCCACACACGTCAATCATAGAACGGGATACACATTTGTTGCGTTTCGTATGCAATCTAGATCGATAATACATTTCAAGAAATTATGTTAAACATAATTTATTATTTCATTTTTTCAATCGTAACGTTTTGTGTATCACACTATCACGACACCCAGCCTATGAAGAATTTTTTTTTTTATCCATAGATAAATTTATTAACTCTAAATTATATTAAAAAGAATGACTTGTATACCTATATTTTGAAATTGTTTAGAATTATATAATGGATTTTTTTTCAAAATAAGACTATCGTTAATTATTAAAATACATTATCGATCTAAAATATATAAAGCACAGCATAATAGAAAGAGAGAGAGTATTCAATGTGAAAATTCAGTGGGAATCAAATGCTTATTCAGTCCAAACCAACTGATTTGAGTATTTTAAGAAATTAATAGAATCGAAACTGATAGGACTAACCAGATAGACCGATTGAATACTGAACCAATTTGATGAAAAATCATGACTGAGTCAAATTGAAACCTATATTAAAACAATACAAATCCATAACAAAATCGAATCCAAAACAGACTTTACTTATCGGTTCAATTTCAACTTGAACCACTACCATTACCAGATCAAAATCAATTCAACCTGACTGAACCGCCTAAGAGAGTTAGAGGAATGCAATTTGGTACTAAAATCACCAATAAGATGGGTCTCTCTCCCTGCCACCCTATTTTAAAAACTGGAATCAAATGGATGGCTTTGAATTAGAATATGCTATGATTAATACCAATTGACATTCCAGAATAGCCAATTCTAGGGGGGGTTTTTGGGGTCAGATCATTGATTTTTCAGACATGAGGGATCGATTCTAAGGTTTTGGTATTATTTCGGATTGATTCCAATTCATTCCGGATCAAAATCGGCAGGAACGATTCGACCCTGAGTTTGAAATCCTTGTTTTGCGCCTTTGCCATGAAAATAAGAGAGAGAGAGAGAGAGAGAGACCCCTCTCTCTAGGATGAGTAACCTTTATATGGGAATTATTTGTATGGAAAATTGGTTTATGAAAAATTGCCCGCAAGTCTTTAACCAATCAAATAAATTTCAAAGCGTGGCTCAAGAGTCAAAGCCTTAGCTTAGCAGTTAGCTGCTGCTCTACTCTTTCTCCTGCATAGGGTTGAAACCGTCTGTAATTCCAATCTCATATATTTTTATAAAATACCACTTCATGGGTGATACGTGTATTGATACCAATATAATGGTCCAGATCTGATATAACTAATAAAACCTTAAATCAGTGAAGAGGTATTTAAATCAGATCTGGACCATTACATTGGTATCAATACACGTGTCACCCCTGAAGGTGATATTTCACAAAATTATACGAAATCAGAATTAGAGACAACTTCCGCCCCCCTCCCCCCCCGGTCGTCTTCTTTTATCTTCAAAGCTGTACCTGGTAAGTCTCTTCAACAAACCCCTCATAAGTAAGATTAAGAAATAAAAACAAAAGAATTAGGCTCTTTCTTTATAATTTATTTCAGTTCACATTCGGACTGTTGTTGTTGAATTCATGTTTCCATATTCTACCAAAATCTGGTCTATATTCTACCAAAATCTGGTCATTTTGACTAAGTCGCAGTTGTGTTACTTTGATTTTTCTTTTCGTCTCGGAAACCAGAGATTGAAAAAGATTGGGAGACTGGAGAGCGCTATGAATCATGATTAGACTTTTTTTTTTTTTTTTCTTCTGAAAGATGAGATGGGAAGAAAGAAAAACAGAGATCCCAAATTCCCAAATTCCCAAATCCCAGTGAAGCAATTTTCTGTATTAGTTATCAACTGTGTTGTAAATTTCTTGTCTGAAACTGAAAGGAGAAAGAAATTCCCCCTTCCTGCAGGACTGTAATTTCATCATGAGTCGTCTTCATTATCGAAATCCAATTGCTCCTACTTGTGGTAATATTACGGCACTACAGCGTCAGCCTCCATTCCAGTTCCGACGGTAAGTGAAAACAGAGGATGTTAGAACACCATAAAGATAGTGGTGCCGCCGGCGATGGACCTCGGAAGACCTACCTTCGCTCTGTTTCATGGTCCGCCTCCGACCGTTCTCCGGCGAACCCTGATTCTAGTTCTAGCCATCCCAAGCCCCAACAGAGGCCATTCGGCTTCAAGGCCCGGTCCTCCCTCCCTCCCCTGCAACCCCTTTGCATCTCTCGTCGCCCCGTTGAAGAGTGGCCCAAGCCCGGATCGGATGACCTCGGTGAATGGCCTCATCCCCCTACTCCTAGCGCCAACCATGGCCGTCTTTCACCATTATCCATCAAACCCCTTGATGGCTTCGATTCCTCCGAGGATTTCCATCTCTGCAAGGACAGGCTTGCCTTCTTCGACAAGGAATGCTCTAGGATCACCGATCATATCTACCTGGGAAGCGATGCTGTCGCTAGGAACCGTGAGATTCTCCGTCAGAATGGTATCACTCACGTCCTCAACTGTGTTGGGTTTGTGTGTCCCGAGTACTTCAGGAACGATCTTGTTTACAAGACCTTGTGGCTGCACGACAGCCCCTCCGAGGACATCACTAGTATCCTCTACGACGTCTTCGATTACTTCGAAGATGTGCAAGAGCATGGAGGGCGCGTCCTTGTCCACTGCTGCAAGGGGGTTTCTCGCTCCACCGCTTTGGTTATCGCCTATCTCATGTGGAGAGACGGCCAGAGCTTCGAAGATGCGTTCCAGCACGTGAAGGCTGCTCGCGGCGTCACCAACCCAAACATGGGCTTCGCCTGCCAGCTTCTGCAGTGCCAGAAGAGGGTTCACGCCGTGCCGGCCAGCCCCAATTCCGTGCTTACGATGTACCGGATGGCCCCCCACTCTCCCTACGATCCCCTCCACCTGGTTCCCAAGATGTTGAATCGCCCAGGCCCGCTCAGCCTTGATTCTCGTGGGGCTTTCGTTGTTCACTTACCTTCGGCGATATACATCTGGGTCGGAAAGAATTGTACCCAGGAGATGTTGAATCACGCCAGGGCGGCTGCCTTTCAGGTCGTGCGTTACGAGAGAGCTCAAGGACACATACTGAGCATTGACGAGGGTAAAGAGCCTTTGGAGTTCTGGGATGCCCTCGCTAATGGCCCTCTCATCGCCGACGAGTTTGATAGAACCGGGAAGGTCAAAGAAGAAGAAGAAAAGGATCAGGTTGCGGCGGCTGTCAGCCTTGGGGTCAGTAACAAGAAGGTGGATGAATACGATGTTGACTACGAAATTTTCCATAAGGCTCTTTCCGGTGGTGTTGTTCCGCCCGTTCCTTTTCCGGTGGCTGGATCAGAGACTCATCTTCCTGCCAGAGAAAGTGGTTGGGGCAGACTCAGAAGAAAACTTGCTTGTGGTGTAGTAAAAGAACTACTGACATCGTCCAAGTTTCTGTTGACTTCTGAGAAGGCCCATATCGATAATAAACCAGATACGAGTGTCATGGATTCATGTATCACTGCCATGGAAGAACACTCTCGCTCTCCTCCATGTGGTTCCCCGGATTCCTTCTGTTATTCTAATACCAGCCCAACGTACAATTCCAAATCTCCTTTACCCTCGCCATCAGATTCTTCTAGTTTGTTTACCTTCTCACCTGCATCCTCTAATATTTCCGACCTGTCATTCTCATCTTCTCAGCCCTCACCTTCATCTTCGGAATTTACAGAGCTAATTGCTTATAAGGGCCCATCCCAAGTGGAGAAGACTTGTTTGCCATGTACAGGGACTTTCTCGTCTCTTACAGAGCCGTTTGCTGCTGCAAATGCTTTGAGAGTAGAGAATGCCTGTGTGCCATGTAAGGGGACTTCTCCCTCTCTTGCAGCACGTAGAGGAAGCAATCCTCCATCATTGGTGTTGGCACCATCAGTTAACAACCGACCACATTCGAAAGCCTCCAGGAACATAGTAAGGTCATTGTCCTTCTCTCTTCCTGACTTAGAAGAAGATATGTTGCTTGATAGTGGATCCATTCAGTCTGACTGCAAAGGTTGTGATGAATCGATGTCCCATCCTGACCTTTTCGATGTTGCCAACGGAGTACAAGAGGATCATGACGAAGAGCGATCAAATTATTCAACTGACAGAGAAGTAACACAACAAGTTCTGTACCAGTGGCCAACAATGGAAAAGGTGGAAATGCTTTCCTCTGGGATCCTTGATTCTAGATCAGTTTTCCTTTTGCTAGTTCAAGATGTGAAATTAGGCAACAAGCCTAAAATTGTGTATGTGTGGGTAGGGTGTGATTTTTCATTTGAGGAGGGGCAATGTCAGTTGATCGGCAATAATTTGATAGATAAACATAGTCCTGCATATTGGGAGAAGGTTGCTGGCATCTTCCTCAACCATATGGGCTTGCCTATGGATGTTCCTATTCGGGTATTTATGCAAAACCTTATGATGCATTATATGTTTCCATTTGTTGCTACTTTTGATAATTGTTTAAGTACTTCTAACTTTCCATGTTTATATTTTTGGTATCAATTGTTGCTATAATATGGTGATCTGTGAAAAAAAGAAAAGAAAAAAAAATTTAAGTTTGCTATTGAAGAAATTACACACTAGCAAAGAAAAGTTATACACCAGCACAGAACTAAATCTAATAGTTAAGGAAGAAAGATGTTGTAGCTAATTGATTGAACCTCCGGACATGCTCCACTCGTGGATAGGGAGATCACTGGGTCATCTTAAGAAAATTTTGAAAAAGGGTGAGAGCTTTCAAAGTAAGCATTTGGGTGGTCATTCGCTGTAACATAGATCAAAAACTAGATTGTCCACCTTTTGATGCATAGATGTTGAAACTTTAATTCGTGAAATAGGGTTGATATTCATATTAAGAATTGAAGGAAAGTATTGAAATCTAGACACTGAGAAGCAGTGAGGTCAGAAAGTGGTTGAAATGGATCCTAAAGATCTAACGTATTGAGATGAATTTGGCATGGGGATTTCTCTTTTAGTGAGAAGTTACTATCTTCGCGAGCTACCACTGCGTTAGTCTAAGTAGGGGGTTTCCAGCAGATGACCGAGAAAAGTTGGAATATTGTGAATTTCTAAATTCCTAGGCTGGAGACGTAAGAGAAGTTCACTCACCAGAGACCACTCATAATTTCTTGGGTAACCAATATTTCTTCTGGGGTGATTGTGTTAGATAGTTGGTCCTTTTTCTTCCGTTCTTCTTCTTCTGTAATTTCTAGATCCGGAATTTCTACTTTCGATTGCTGAGGGAATTTTCTGTGGTGCCTTCAGAGTTCAGATTAAGAATGTCTTGTTAAGGCTTTGTCTGGTTGGACATGGATGTAAACTGCTGTCATGTAAAACATTGTAAGAAGATAATTAATAATAACATTCTATGTAATAGTTTGACAATTGAAGTTATTCCTGTGTCATCCTTTCTATTGTATAGTTGAAAAGTGAAGATAATATCTCCCTTTTCATCCTTTTCCTCCAAAACATAAGAAATTTAGTTGAAAATTCTGGTTCCATATTTTTGGTAAGAATTTTATTGATATTATTTAGATTTTTTTTTTTTCCAACTGTACATTAGTTTGCATCCAACTATACAGAGCATTAAATGAATATTTGAGGTTTCTTAGCTTGAAAGGGGGCTGTTGAAAGTTTTGAGGAGGAGCAACTTATACTTGGGATAATGAGATCACACACAGATAACAAGGTTTTTTAATTGCTGCCAGGGATGAGGGGGATAAAGTACAAGGCATATAGCGCAACAATAGGGCCACAGAGAGACTCCCTGGCCCCCCACCCCCAACCCGCAACCTGGTCATCTCATTAGCTTAAGGAATTGGCCATTCTCTCTCTCCAATAAAAGGAAAATTCCCTCTATCATGCAAGGAGTAGCTGAAAAATCTCTTACTGATGTCAGCAGATCCATGTGAAAATATATGATACTTGTTGGTTCTTTGTTTCTACGAGTTCTTGAGGCATCGGACCATATCATTTTCTTTTTAGTAATTATAACCATCTTCCCCTCTCTCTGACCCACACACATGTAATTTCTATCGGTGGATGGAATGATTTGCTAGGATGGATGACCTGGGAATTCCTCACATTGAGCTTTTTGTATATTGAAAAGAATAGTAAGAGATTAATTTGATTAATGTTTGTCACTTATCCCCCTCCCCCTGAAAAACATGCCACATGTCAAATTTTTAGGCCAAGCATGTATTGGGCCTTTTCACTTGTGAAGGTAGAAGGTCACATGAAAACATGTTCACAAATTTTGTACATTAGCAGAAAACGTCTTGTTAATGACAGATAGGTCAGGTAATTGTGCTGTGTACACTTTATAATTTGAAATATGGAACGTACACGTATAGACAGCGCTGGAGAGCTGGAGATAATGTAGACAATGACAATATAGAATGAGAAGGAATAAACCCAGGTGGAGCATCAACTGCAGATCTTAGTATTTATCATATATAAGCTTATTCTCTTTCCTTGAATTAGTCATGCGCATTTGAAGATTTTTTAGTTAAATTATGGGATCTTTTTTTGGTGTCCCAGAGGCATTGATTCATGATTTTCTTTTCAGTTTTCAAGTTTGTCCTAATTCAAATTGCACAGTTTTTTCCCCCACAGATTCTGCAGTGAACTTTTCTTCCTTTACATTTATCTTTTTCTAATGGTACATTTATTTGTTGGTTAGAACTGCTTTTTTTTAAATAGATGTTTCGTCTGAAAAGCTTTCAGTGAACAGGTAGTGAGAGATGGTGAAGCACCTGAACAACTAATAGATGGTATCAGCAGTTTCTCATTTCAACAACTGGAAAACTATGACCTCAACTGAGAATCTGAAGGACAAGGAGCCCGCACCAAGCATTGACACTGGATTATCAGAAAGAGTTGCTTCGAAGTCCTTCTGAGGTGATTTGGCATCCCAAGTTGGTATGAGCTAATCTAACAGCGTGCGTGATGGTTCTTAGTATGATAAAACCTTGTACAGAATATAAGTTCTTGTACTTTATAGATCTTATAGAATTTTCTTGTACTTTATAGATGTACTTTAACAGCATTTAGAAGTAGTTTCTTTAACTCAGATAGCTTTTCTGCTGTGACCAACACCTAAGGTGTTGATTTTCAATTGAAATAAAGATGGAGTAATTTTTTCAACCATTTGAACATGATCTTTGGGCATGTGATCGTAAGGTGCACAAGTCATGCTTAAAGCACTTCGCTCAAATTTCCCTAATGGAAAGCATCTGCATTAAGATGGTAATCAGACTAGATATCATTGGTGATACCTATTGAGCTAGCCGCCTCAATGCATTTTTGTGTCTGGCATTGCACAGCAAATTAGCAGGTGAAGAGGGAGGAAGGCTTCTTCACATGCAGATCGAACCTGAACTATAATAGCTCAAGGATCAGTAGTCAGTCTCTTCCGTCCATGAGTTCAATTGCACTTTATTTTAAGTGAATGATTCTCAAATTCTCATGGTAAATGACATGAATTTGTGCAGGTGTCTGATAATTGAAATTTGAACATTTGAATTCCAACCCTGTGATCCAAATGATTGATTATCCAAAGCCTTCAGAGAGAGTACAGGGACTGCTATTTGCTAGGAAAGATTGGGAGGCATTTGGTTACTACACTCTTTCTTTTGATTAAAAAGGTCAACCCAAAAGGGGAAACGAAAGAAAGTGATTTAAACGTGATCTCATTTTCATTCATTCACAATCCTCTCTTCATGTATGGGTTTCAACTTTCTGATGAGACTTTAAAAAGTGTCAAGGGCATTTTGAACATTCGTACCAGAGGCAAAGGCTATTATGGCATTCCAATGGTGTGATTCTCTTCATTTACAATGAGGAAAAACTTTGGCCTTCAAATAATCTGCAGGAATCTGGTTCCCCGTTTAATTTATTATCCTGTGCATCTGGTTCCTTAATTTGCCTTTAGCAAGTGATTTTAGTAGAAAATTCTTACGAGCAAATATGCTGCAAATCCATGACTAATACTTCCATCTGTGTAGGGCAGGTACACAGCAACATTGGATAGAATTCATGCACAGAGTCGAGTTGTTAGCATCATTTTTTCTTTGTTGTCCTCTTCTTTTGGACGGGATCTTATTAATCAAAAGAACGAGTAGAAACCAGTGGTGTACTAAGCCAGAGGCAGGAATGAAGGGCATCCTTTGCAAACCCTCTTGTGCCGAAATATCGCAAACATATACAAATAAGATACTAAGGATTCAATCCAAAATACCACAAACATGGGAGAAATTTGGAAAAATCACCTCAGATTGCGTGAACCTCCAGATCAGTGCTAGCCAATTCCAATTCCTTTGGCCATGGTCCCAACCACTGACTTCTAATTGTTATACACAAAAATTAATGCTTCATAGCCCATGAAAAAGATTTAGAGGCATGGACAAGAGATTGAACACTAAGAGCTAATTTCTGGTTGGGGGAAAATTTATGCTAGAAACCCAGCTAGTTTCAGGAATCAAATCTAAAATTACATTGTTGCAACACTCTCTTCCCACAATTTCTTTCTTGCAATCAAAACTCTTTCTTCCCGTGAGGAAAGAGCATCAACCCTCGGTTCAACTTCCGATAACCAGCCATCCCACTGTAAGGCAGTCAAGAACTTGCGAACATGATTTATAATAGAGGGTCCGTCCCTGATTATAACAAATCCATCAGGCCGCAGAATCCTGTCCATTTCAACGAGTAGATCCTCCACACTACAACCATGCTCCTCTATCTCTGAAAATATGGCCCAAGCATGAAGCAGATCAAAGGTGCGAGGATATGTAGAAAATGATTGACACCTGTGGTTATAAAATATAAACCAATGGTTAACAAAAAATCTTGAACAGGAAACAAGCAACAGATTTACAAATAGTACACTTCTAGTTGGTAGAAAAAATGAAACTGCTCTACCATTTGAATGTGAAAAGAGTGTAAATAACCTACAATTTTTAATGCAACAAATTTCTAGTTATAACACGTTCCTACTTGGACTGGTAGATCACTGATTCATTTGAATGCTGATGCTTGATTTGGGTGATGAACATGATTTTATAAAACAAAAGAGCAGCCCTTGAGTCTTCTCTCCGCAGAAGTGTAGCCAACCTATTCAGAGTGTCAGCTGCTAGCTTGACCATTCTCAGGCTGGAAACTATTCTTATAGCCCAGACGAATTCTAGATGGCTCAACTCAGGTCATTTGAACCTTTAACTGTACGAAAGACGAAATTAAGGTTGGAAGTGGGAAGGAACTCAAAGTCTTGACTTCTAATTTAGGAAAAAAGAAACTTACTGCTGTGTAAATTGTTTTAACTGTATCATAAAAGCATGGGTTTATAATATTTAGGGAGTGGGATTCTACCATGCCATTACCCTTCACCCCTTCAATCAAATTGTGGGGGAATGCCGGGAAAAAATTGTGAAATTACCAGTGTCTTGAAATTATGAGATCTTAGACAATGAAATCTTGGCCCATTAAAAAATCATGAAATTAGAACCTATAACCCTAAAATCCCATTGAACTCTACCGTGAAACTAGAACTGTCAAAAATCCAGGAGCGAAGGGCCCATACAAGGCAATGGCATGGTGCCAGAACAATCAAGGAGCAGATTATACATGGCATTTCTACTTGAGGTCCCCATAAGGAAACCACTACAGGGGAAGGAGACAGAATACAACAGTTTATCTTCTGCAATTAATAAACCAGAATATACACTCTTCAGCACACGCATCCATTGCCTCATGGGGGCACCTAATGGAGAAAGGTTAAAGATGATCCTTCACTAAATGATCTTGCCTCCGGTCCGAGAATATTTCCAGAAGGCCAACTTAGTGGTTTTTTTTTTTCATCAATGCCTCTCAGAAACCATAAAGTATTAGGTGAAGCAAAGTAAGCATAGCCTGAAGACAGAATAATAGATTGGACAACAGCAGTCAATTCCTTAACTGCAAAGATAAAATTCAGTTAAGTATGGACCCAAACCCAGATTACATATAAGCAGAGGAGTGAGAATTATGAATCTTGAAATGAGGTCATTTTTACATCAATGAAATTATATATATTCCTTCAAGAAGGATTTTTTTTTGAAACTTCACAATGAAAAAGGTAATTGATGATCAATTATGTGTAATATCCTATCTAAAAACAAAGCATTTTCAAGTAATTCATGTCATGACATAGAATCTCTGTGATGAAGCCAGGAAGTTATATATGATTTCAATATTCAGTGTTGCTAACTAACACAATTTAACTTGTTGTAACCCTTGGGGAAAATAAAATGCATAGTTTATACAACGCAGCTTAGTTATTTTAATTATGTATTGTTTCCAAAATCTTTGGTTCTCCATATAAGCAAAGTCATCGGATGCTCAAATTTATGGTTTCAACGAACAAAGCCATCTTCATTCGACCCAGCTGTAATTCAATGGGAAAGGACCTCTTTAAACTGTTTCTCCCTATTTATCATTGAACCCAGATGATGAAATTGTCACTCTAATATTACCCCAACACGAATCTTAAACACTACATTTCAATCCTGCATCTGTTCATCCATTAACATGTTGATTATAAAGCATCCCTCAATAATCTTAACATGGCATGTACCCTGTGTAGCCAGTCCCTCTCCACCTTCCCCCCTTCCGTAATCTCAACTTGGCATTTACTAACACTCTCTACCTCCACCCCCACCTCCTTCAAAAAAATTCAAAACTAGTGAACAGCATAGATCACGGGATTGCATTCTGCACATGTCTAATCAAACCATGGGAGACGTTTATGAGCCCAAGCTTTCCCCAGACCATCAAAATCTTTACTGGATCCCCTTTTGACCTCTATCACAGTGTCCATGTATTAAGAGCATTTGATCACATTACAAGATTAATGGATCCTATTGGTTGCAATAATCTCTACAGATGCCAACAAAGTCTTCATAAGAGCACATTTGACCTCCATCACACAGTTGATAATGCCAGGGCATTTTGATCATTTGCAAGGTCAATGACCTACCAACATGTCTATTACATTGCTGAACTACTCCTAGACAAACACAATCTTTGGTGGATTCCATTTTGACCACAATCACACCATTGGTATGCCAAGATCATTTTGGCCACTCCCCAATCATTGATGGACATGGATTTTACATAAAACCCTCTTCAAAATATACCAAATCACAGTTTTTGGCTCATGGAATCAATTGGACCACATTCATCCAAAATCTGAATCTGCCAAATGGACTTCTCCAGTGACATATTAAGGACCTCTTTCCAAATCTCACCCCCAGGAAAATAAAAACACAAATGTAAATGAAGCTGCTGATATTGTAGAAAGAATTATGATCCCCGAGGGGACTCTTCTAACATCAGATTGGAACCCGATTTAAACTGCATGAAGCTTAATCTAAACAGCAGGAATCCCATTAACACCAGCCTGATGGGAAAGCGTGCCCCCTCATGAGAGAGGGCACCCAATGATCCTGATCCATTCAGGAATACTAATTCAGAGGGGAGGCAGAGATTTGACTTCGGAACTACAAAAGTTACGGAGGGTAGTCTTTGAGAAGAAGAGAAAATCAGGGAGAGCATACCACCTCAAACAAGAAGCTGGGAAAACAGATCAGTGGCATGAGCCCACAAGGAGAAAAAACAGAATTGAAAACCCAAAATAGAGGTTGAGGGAACAAAGAGTGAGTGTCAAGATGTCCCCTTCACCTTATGTAATAAAAAAAATTATTCTACATATTAATGAAGCATCTATTGAAATTATTGAGGGTTGTAACTGGATCTGGACTTTGTTCTAGATGATAAAAGGTCCAGATCCAGATAACCAATAAGATTCAAAAAATTCATAGACACATAAAATAAACCAGACAAAATGCATACCAGTCATGGACAGTTCCAATGAAGCCTCGATCATAAATAATCTTCAATTTGCTAGAGTCATTTACAGGAGCAACATTCATAACCCATACATCTTTCTCTTTAAGGGCAGCTGCAAATCCACCAAGGTTTGACTTCATATCCATAATGTTTCTAAAAGAGTTCTTCTGTATTACAGATTTCATCTGCTTCCAGTAATCCTTCACTCTCAAATGCCAAATTTCCTGCAGTATGTGAGCCTCTGAAGTTACTAAAACTTTATAGAGAAAAGTGATAACAAAAAAGAAAGGAAACGTCTAAGAAATAGATGCAATACAGTAATTTTGAACTCACTGTGTCTTCCTGATATTCCTTAGAATTAACACCAAGTTCTTCCAGACGATGAGGTGCTGCAGTTAGCCTTTGAGGCCATGGTAACAGCCCACTGCCTCTTTCCCTATGCACATCTGGTTTCCCACGTAAGCTTTAGAAAAGAATATGGAGGAAAGAGAAAATCCTGAATATGACTACATTACCAATTTAAAATGAGATGAGAATGGGCATTATATGAACAGGCTAAGCTATTTGGTTAGGAGAAAAAGATTATTCAAATTATAGGATTTTTACCACCTACCCCCCCTCCCCCCCCCCCCCCCCCCCCCCCAAAAAAAAAAATCAATCCAAAGCTAATTTGCATTAGTGATTCTGACCCCATGAGAGAGAGATTCCTCATGTAATTTTAAAAAAGAGTCAAAAAGAAACAGAGAGAGAGAGAGAGAGAGAGAGAGAGTAGAAGCAAAAAGTTGTTAGAATGCAAAATGGAACAAATAGAAAAGCAATCCCTACTCCCTATTAAACCATTAAAAAAATTGAAGCTCTAAAAATCAGAAAAAGAAAGTTCTGAAACAATTAGATGAGTCAAAATAATAACAATATGAAACGGAAATTTTTTAATGAAACTAAAAATGAATCACCGAAACACTACCAAACCTTGAATAAAAGGCAAGATATAGATAGACATATAGCAGTTCATGAATACAGAATTGATTGATAAGCACATCAAATCCTACCATATAGGCAGAACTCAAGTTGATAGGTATCTGAGCATCCCAAAGAAACAAAAGAATATTCCCTCTTAATATCAGCTACTAGCCCCCTCCCACAAAAGAAGGCCCTAAAATCACCAAAGCCTTGTCCTAGCTTGATTTGTCATTGTAGATTAAACAAAATATACTATTCTAAGAATAAAACAGATCAGTAAGTTGCAGATTTTTATCTACAAAGATGATCTTAGATCGGAGGATAATAATTCTGTACATGCATCTCCATGGCTAGTCTTTGTCAATTTTTATCGATTGAATAGACCCTGGCATGAACCTTGAATAATTATTAAAAAAGTTAAATGGAAAAATAACTTGGAGGAGAAAAGGAGGGTTGCGGCAGATGATCCAGAAATCTACAAATAGTCAAATGCAATTTATTCATGCCTAAAATGTTACAATACAGGTTGGAAAAAGGAGGGTCTAGGGTTATGGCAGATGATCCATAAATCTACATATAGTCAAATACAATTTATTCATCACTAAAATGTTACAATTCAGGTTGGTACTTAATTCTAAATCTCTGGCATGTGAAGACGATGAAAGAGGAAGCGAAAATTCATGAGAAGTTCAGGTGTCCAATTGATTTACATTTTATTCCTCTCAGATCTATGTTTAAAAGAGACTTTTTTTGCTGGTGCAACTTTAGTGGGTCGAACTAAGTCATAAGAGTTTTTTTCTTTCTTTCTTTTTTTTGGGGGGGGGGGTGTGGTGGAAGAAAAAATAAATAAAAAATGTAGGTCTTGGTCATTCATTAAGTCAATAGATCAAAGTCCCATAAAGAACTACAAGGAATGTTAATGAATCTGATCATTTATGCAGGTAGCAAAGGTCATTTCAGGTTGAAAGATGTGGAGATGAGATTCAAACAAACGCAACTTACAAAAAGGAGAACTCATTCAACACAGTTCTATCAAGTATTGACAGCATCGGAGTGAATATTTTTCCTATCAGATCATTACACCTGATACAGTTGGTGGTTATCACTAATTAGATACGATATAGATTCTAAGGATTTCCAGTATCATCATAACAGTAGGTCCAAATTGATAGATAATCAGACTGCATCCATTGATACTACATCAATATTTAACTCCTAGTCCACATTAACCAATAGAACCTAAATTAATAAATCTGAAAATATCTACCATTGACGTAATGAGACTCAATTTTTTCATTATATAAATTTCAGTGTTCAAAAATTGAGAAGTCATTGTGATTATGTCCTCTATTCAAGTACTTTACATCCTTTGGTGTATCAAGGGGAACTGCTGATACACTCCACATCTTCACTTCTTCCGTAGCTTAAGTGACAGAACTTGTAGTTGACTGCTAACCCTACTCATCCACCCTTCAGACCAATTACAAACATATAATCAATTATTTATTAAAGCTAATTTCCTGTAAAAACTAAATGGTGGTACATAACCTTCAAGGCTGTCTTATTGTGCATCATTCAGTCTTGTTCAATAGCTAAATCCTTGGTGGATTCAGACCGGTTATAGCTAATATGTGTTCATCAGCATGAACTTAATAATGCTTTGTGGTAATACTCACAATGACTCACCCAAGCTATATCTTAGCTTACATGACCCTTGAGTTAAACTAGGGTCCTATCGAGAAAGTCACAAGTTGGACATAAATCCTTGACCTCCTACGCAGTTATTTCTGTTAGTTCCTTTTCAACAAACAAGTGGCAGGGATTCATCCCAAAATAAAAGGAGGAACAGGGAAGCAGATGAGTCTGATAAAAGCAAGAACATCTCTGTCCTGGCAATACAAAATTCAATACTTGACTCACCACATATAGTAGTAACAGACTGACAGAAAAGCACCACAGGAATAAGAGTATTGTCAAATCATACATACCATAAGAAGCTATCTGTGAACAATTAACGGAACTTACTTGCCGAATAGGGTGTTATGCATGCCTTCAGAAATATATTCCAAGACGCATCTGGGTCATCTTCAGAGCTACACAAAGGAGGTTTAGTCTGAGGATCTCTCTTCAAGTAGCAGCTGTTACTCAATGGCTTAGCCCATATAACAGTCTGGTCTCTTTTTGAAACAATTCTCCAGCACATCCTAGTAAGGAGATCACTCATAGCACTCCAAATTCTTCGGTTGGCCTCATCATGGGCATAGGCTTCAGGAGAAGAGTACACAAAATAGCCTCCAGGTCTTAGCAATCTATCCAGTTCTAATAAGAGAATCCCATCTCTCTGAAGCCAATCTATCCTACATCGAGAGCAATGAGCCAGTTCAAACGAACGACTTGGATAAGGAAGTCTTTTTGTCCCCAACACACCGAGGGTTGAAGGGATTCCCCTCTCCAGTGCAAACTGTATTTGATTCTCATGAACATCATTCGGCGCAATCGACATGGCTATGATGTTGTGTGAAAGAAGGTAGGCCCCAAAACTGGCCACCCCACAACCAACGTCCAGTACATTTCTTATGTTTCCACCGTTGTTGAGTTTGTCACCAGGGAATTTAAGCATCTACTTCAACAAGAAAAAAGAAAGACTGTCACAGCTTTTGTTTAAAAAATAAAAATAAAAAAGGAAAATGAAACCATGTGAAAGGATAACACGAGTAACCAGAGATCTCTCGTATACCCTAGCAACTGCAGCGATGTACTTATTCGCCCCATAATGAAAATGGGTTCCCCCACCAGGGAAATTTATCTTATCCCCATTCACCACCATCCAATTCTGATCTGATTTCTCGTGTGCGAGATGCGTATGTGGTATGTTTGCCTTCCATACTTCATCCCTGCTCACCGGCCATCTAATAGGGATCTGAAACTCTAATGACAACAAAATTGGAATCGAAACAAACCATAACCAAACTAATCTCTCTTGTATGCAGAAAGCTAGTACCAACCTTATAACCAACTGGGGGTGGAATGAGGCAATTATAACGGCGTTCAGGTGGTGGGCAGTGCCGTTCATAGTGTTCCATAAAGGTCAAGTTTAGCTTCATTTTCAGTTGGTAGATTAGATTTCTGTCCAAGCAAGGAATCAAGTCCGACAATTTCATATCACAGACCTGTGAAGAATCCAGTAATGTGATGTGAGAGGAAAATTAAACAACGAAATCAAGCAAAACCAAACTGGGTACACATACAGGAATGCTCTTGGGGACTTCTAGATTGTGGTCTTGATCTTCAAATAAATTATCAAAGTCGTCGTCATCCCTTTGGAGGGGCCTGCCAAACAAAGGGTCAGTTCCATCTTCTCCACCGCCTTGGTCATTGGAGCGGGGTAGAGCAGGAGCAAGCGAGGAAACGTAGTAAACACAGAGTAAACCCAGAGAAACAATAAGACCCAGTAGAACATAGGATAAGAGCTTTCTACTCCAAAGAAAGCTCCAAAGAATCTCCGTCCTGTGCTTCATCTCCAGATCTTCCAGTGAGACGTTGAATCAGAGAGTAACAACAAGCCCTCGAAAGCACAAGAGTGTGAGACTCCTTCGTAGACTCTTCCCCTCTCAGAGCTACTGGGTTTTGGCGGGTTTCAGTTCATTCGGGATGAACAGTTCCATTTCGATTGACCAGTTTGGACTGCGTCTAAGGCCAAAAGGAGTGTTTTACTTCTCAGCCGCAATTGGGTGTAGTTCCAATTCCTTCCTTGGTTAATGGGTTAACTGGGAAATTGACGAGTGATGAGTTGGAACTTGGATCTTTGTTTGTTACAGTGCTTTACAGTCATTTGAGATTCTGGGATCGCAATGGACATTACTAAATATAAACAGACACCCTTCTTCAAAAAAAAAATCTCTTTCTGATTGTAGTTACGTGGTTGCCTCGATTTCTTCGACCTCTGCACTCGCATACCTGGATTTCTTTAAATTGAAAATTAAGTGATTTTTGTCATTGTCAAAAATGGTCATTAGCTGTAATTGATTCAAGATGTCATGTGTTTGTGGTAATTAGGTAGAAGAAATGATAGACCCAAGGAAACGAAAGTCCTGGGGTTCCATTTGCTTGCAATTGAAATTAAAGGGATGGGAAATAAAAAAATAAAAAAATAAAAAAATTTAAAATTTAAATTAAAAACAAAAAAATGGGTTATCATTATATCATATAAAATCACTTAAATTTATTATTATGCATTTAAAATTTATGCTTTTAATTGTAGTTTATAATTTATTTTTTAAAATTTAAAGTAAAATAAAATTTAATAATCAAATATAAAATGATTTTGAAGTTAGTAATATAATAATATGAGATAATTATTTGATATATATATATATATATGAGGTATATGGGGTTTGGGAAATCGGTGTGCAAACTTTAAAGCCTGGAAACTTTATGGTTTCACATCGCCTATGGAGATATTACTGAACTAGTTAATAATCTCTGGCTTTCTTAACATGGAACAATGCATTTTAAAGCCTAGAAACCCATGTAATAAAAATGATAATATTATGCAAGGTTAATGGGATCGGGACTAGGTTTTTGAGGTTCAAATTTTAACTTCGTTGCTCTTAATTCGAGTGTCAATCAATTTGATTTTGGTTTTTGGTTTGATTTCATTCAAAAAATAATAATAATATGTACAAATGGAATCAAATAAATTTTAAAAATTAAAACTAAAACCAAAACATATGCAAATCTTATTAGATTTTCATATATTATATCTAATTCGATTCTTATATAATTTTAATATTCCATTTCAATTTGAGACAAAAGCAATCTTCAAAATAAATATATCGAGAACAATGGTAGAAATACTAGAGGGGGGAGACAATTGAATCCAAATAGATGGTGTGACCTATGAGAGCCTGATTCGAAGAGCTGAAGAGAGAGGCAATCTAACAACGATAGACTCATCCATCACAACTGGCATAAAAATCAGGTGATCATAATTAATCAATTGAACATTCTTCTTATGATCAAGGATAAAACATCCAACTCTTGTATGCATCGGCTTAAAAGTTGTCACTACATCCATGAAGATAAAAAAAGGCCTGACTAGCTTCTAAAGTGCAGCAATCCTTAGGATGAGAGCAAGAACTTAGCCCTTAGGAAATAGAAGATGGAAAGTTTTGTAATCATGATAGTATAATCCATCGTTGATCAAGTTCCTCACATTTCATTAGACCGAATCTTCTTTCACTCTCCTTCATCGTGAGTTGTTATGGTAATTTTACAAAGAAAAAAAAAAGTAATTATGATAATAATGACGGCATTGGAGGAATAGTTTCGACTACTTGTGAGGAGCAAAAATGAGATGACACTATGATCGTAAGACAATATCACCAATGAGGTTGGTAACCTAGTGGTGAAAATGCCTTTGACCCATCATGCAGGGGCTTGTCATGGGGACAATAATCACTACGATGGAGCACTCATTTTTTTCTTAGAAAAAAAAAAAAATTTTTGCTTGGATTATGTCACTCTCCACTCTTTGTTGCAGTATCAAATTTAAAAGGGTGGCCGATACCCATTTTGATACTGTTCATTAAAACTAGGGTAATTTATAGTGCCACCCCCTAGAGAATGCCAGTATTATAGGAACACCCCTTCTGTTTCACCAAATTAGACTCATACCCACTACCGTTAATCACTGTTACAAAATATACAGAAAATGCTGACATCACCAGTTCAATTTGTTTGTAAATACCATTTTGCCCTTAAAAACAATAAAATACCAAAATTACCCTCATCAATTTCACCACAACCCTTCACGCGACGGCGACTAGGCAGAAGAACATTCCCCAGGGCTTTTCAGATCAGCGGCTATGAACCCCCTTCCGGCGACCACGGCGGAAGAACGTTCCTGGGATCCTCAACTCTTGATGATGTTCTATATCAAAAATGGATGGATTTATCCATCTTTGATACCGATCAGCTCCTCAACGGCGATGGCGGCAACAGATATAACCACACCAGTGAAAGGACCACTGGCTCGAACGTCGATCTGAGACATAACAGAGGAAGTTGGGCACATTAGCTAGGTTTGCAACCCACAGAAAGAAGAGGAAATCCTCGAGATCCTTTGCGACCAGTGGATCTAGCGACGGTCAGTTCCGTCTTCCTCCGAAGCCGACGAACTCTCTACTTTGATTGCCGCTGCAACCCACACTGATATTGGCACGACCTCTTGCATCTCCCCATCTCCCTCCCCTGTTGTCTGCCCCACTCCGCATCTTTCATTATGTCTGCATCTGGGTTTATTTATTATCATTGTTGAAGAATGAATATATCTCTCTTAATTTGGGGTTTCCTTATCACCTGTAGTTGTGGCGCTACAGAGCTGGTGTCTGTTTTTTCCAACTATTAATTATCAATTTGGATTCATGTAAGATAAAACAATTTGATGGTGCTTTCATTTTTGTTTCTTATTTTTGGCCTTCCTGATCTGCAATGGCTTTTCTGCATGCTTTCCCCAATTGAGAGGAAGCACTTGAAGCAACGGCGCAAAGAAAAACGAGGCCCTCTATCTGCCTTACAACAGAAGATGGGTTACCTTCAACTCTGAATTAGGCACGTCCATGTCTAGCCCTCTCGTTTATAGATGGGGAGACGCAAGTGGCAATGCCGCAGTGGGTGGGTTGCAGTAGCAAGTGGGGGAGAAAGAGAAATGATAAAACTAAAAAAGCGGCTGACAGGGCGGCGGTTCTGAAAGTTGATCAGCACCAACAACATCCTAAAGAGAGGACGAACTCCATTTCCAACACATAACACAATTTCAGTAGGGTATTTTGATTTTGATTTCCTTTGTAAATTTCTGCAACTTGAGTGGGGGATTTTGCTTAATTTTTCTTCTAGTTCTCCCTCTTTCCTCTCTCTTGTGTAAAGCATCTGTATGAGGAGGTGGAGAAGAAGAAGAAGAAGCAGGGGCTCCCAGGTTACTTCCGACGAGCAAAGGAGAGCGTTCGTCGCCTTCGGAGGAAGAAGTCATGGCAAACTTGTCGGGATCACAAGTCGCAGGTAGGAAGAGAATGAAATGGTGCACAGGTGAAGAGGGGTATTTTTGAAAATAAAAATATAAGGGTGTTTTATTAGTAAGGGCCAAAGTGTCATTTCATAGCATCACTTAACAGAGACTGACGATAAGGGGTCTAAGTCTAATTTGATAAAAGAGAGGATGTTCCTATAATACTGGCATTCTCTATGGCACGCTGTAAATTACCCTTCAAACTATGGCTAGATAAAATACATGTTTGGCGTTTTGTCGATACCGTATTGGCTTTTGAGATGGCCGATACCCGTTTCGCCAAATGAACAGCTAGGGCGTTTCCGTCGGTTTCAAAACACTTGGGGCCCGTTTGGTATCGTTCTAAAAAAACGTTTCTGGAGTTTTTTCGTTCTATTGGAACGAAAAAACGGAATCTTCTGTTTGGTGCACTTATGGTCCGTTTCTGTTTTTTTGGAACGAAAAGTGAAAAAAAAACTGAAAAAACGAGATTTGACGGAACTCCAAAATGGAGTTCCGTCTTCCCAGTTTCGTTCCATTTTACAAA
>NW_024869160.1:0-33451 GCF_013358625.1 Macadamia integrifolia
TTCAACCATGTTGTCCTTGGAGTTAATAAAAAAACTTCCTACGTGGAAAGCTGACCCTCTCTCTTTTGCAAGACAAACTGTTCTAACCCAATTGGCTTTATCCTCCATCCCATCTTACCTTTTGTCTTGTTTTGGTTTTCCCAAATTTATTTGCAATAAACTTGACTCCATGTATTCAAGATTTTGGAATGGTGATGGAACCGAAAAGAGAAAAGCTCAACTAATTGGATGGTACAAAATCTGCTCCCCTAAATCCATAGGTGGCTTGGGTATTAGAGATGCTAAAACCCAGAACAGGGCCCTTCTACTCAAATTAGGACGGGCGTTGATTACTTGAGATCAATCCTTATGGACACAAGTCCTCTCTCGTAAATACTTCCCTAACAGGTTAGTTTTTTTCACCCCAAAACTCTAAGAAAAAGAGGATCCACCACTTGGAACAATATTGTAAGTGCTTTACCTATTCTAAATAAAAAGAATTTGCGATGGATTGGTGATGGAAATAACACTGATTTCTGGTTTGATCTATGGATCCCAAATTTTACCTTGTTTACAGAGCTAGATTTCCTTTTTTGCCAAATTCCCCTCCTCCTACAAAGGTAAGTTACTTCTTGATTGGGGAAATTGGGATACAGGCCTATTATCCTCTTGTCTTCCCTTACCTGTTATGAATAATAATATGCAAATCCCTATAAATAATAACCCTTATAGATGGTGGTGCCACATATCAATAAAGGGGGCCCTCACTACTAAAATGGCTGCAAAATTTTTGAAGTGTGGTCAACATTCACTGGTTGTGCTTTGGATCAAGTAGCCTGAATCAATACGAGCGGAAGGGACCAAGTTGCGGGTCGGGTGGCCATTGGGCGGATCGGGTTGGGTAACCCGACAGGTCTGAATCTGCGGGTATCCGCAGTCCGCGCACGTCTATCTAATAAAAGATAGGGGGCAAAATTGGGAGGTTGAAGATTTCAATTGAACCAGAAATAACCAGAGTTTTTTTTTTTTTTTTAATTTTACATTCCATATCTCGCGGGCAAAATTTCCGCCGAAATGGCGCTTCATATGATGACTCATCATTAGACAGGTCAGAGTCGCGCGTTTCTTTTTTTGTGACAGTTGACATCCTTCTTTGGGGGTTGAAATCGTCTGCAATTCCGATCTCGTACAATTCCGTGCAATACCACCTTCAGGCGGTGACACGTGTATTGATACCAATACAATGGCCCAGATTTGGTATAATTAATAAAACATTAAATCAATGAAGAGACATTTAAATCAGATCTGGGCCATTGTATTGGTATCAATACACGTGTCACCGCCTAAAGGTGGTATTACACGGAATTGTACGAGATCAGAATTGCAGAGGATTTTTTTCCCTTCTTTGGTCATCTGTATTCCAAAGGAGCCGAGAGAACACCGAAGAACGACTGCTCATGCTGCCTTTTCAATCACTAACAGGTTCTCTCTTATTCTCTCTCTCTGTATAGTAATCTCCTTGTTTCTGTTGGTTCTTTAATTCGTGGAATGTTTGAATCTTTTTTTTTTTTGGATCCATTTTTGGCTCAGTTAAGAATTAACTGGAGAAAACTTGTACGAGTTTCATCTGCTAATTTGGTTTTTGCTCTATGTTGATAAGAGTTTCATTTCAGATATTTATTATTCTTTTCCTCGTTAGTTTCATTCCGATCAAACGAAGGATATATTGGTTTGATAATCCGTTACGGTTGGAAGCTCTGACCTTTTTGTTGCCCCCGTATCCGGTTTTTTTTATTGGTTCTGTTGCTTTATTCGTAGTTTGAAATCTTGAGCTGCCTCGCTGTGTAGCTCTGCTTGGCTTGAACATGGTTGGTGTACCTGGTTTGGACTTTGTTGAGTTTGATCAGTCTTGTCTTGTTTGCGTTTATTAATCAGCCAGATGTTGTTGGATTAGGGTTTTCCGTTTGAAGGATTATTGGCTTTTTGGAGGTAAACGTGATACGGAAGTTCTATTTAGTAGATTCATTTTTTTTTTTTTTTTGTTTTGTCTTCCCCTTTTGTACATTTGTAAATTTGAGAATCAGAATTGCATGCGAGCGATTCTTTTCCTTCGGGGGAGGGGAGTTTTTACCATTGTAGGCAACTGATTTTGAAAAATAAAAAAAAACTTTTTCCAGGGTTTGAAAAATTTGATCGGAATTGGCTCAGGCCGATTTGGATCAGACTGATCCTGCATAGAAACTAGTGTTTAAGAGGGGGGGGGTTGGCCTATTTCACCCATTCTGGTTGATTCGGATCCAGTTCCTGATTCCTGTCTTATAAACCATGATTTTCTTTTTCCAACTTGGCACTTGTCCCATGAAAATGCCTCTCACACTTATTAGGGTAGCACCCACATTGGCGACAACCATCTTTAATACATCTATGTTTAGCACTATGCTTTTCACATGTAATCATGCTGAGAGGCTTTTTTGGCGGTTGGGGACTGTTAAGATCTTTACTTGAGTATGGTGAGCGAAATTAACAAACTAATTAATCTTTGTGCTCTAGACTTGTGGGTCCCACAAATGATTTAAGATAATGATTCACATTTTGTTACATCACAAGTCGTTTGAGGTGGCATGGCCATGTATAATGGAGGCCTTTGGATGCTCCAAAATGGATGAGTGATTAAATTTAGATTGAAGGAGCTAATAGAATGACAACCGATATCCTAAAATGACTCTAGGAGAAGTGGTGAGGAAAGACGTGCATAGCTTAGGCCTTGTAACAAGTATGACAGAGAGGACTGCTAAGAGAATGACAACCGATATCGTCTACAACATTAATATTTATAATGAAGTAACATGTCAGCGCAGGACTTCCTTCTCAGACTAGGAAAGGAGTCCTGATCATACTACAACTTTAGTACTTTTCTTAAAACAGAAACAAGACAAATATTGAATCCTAAACTAAATAGTAAACACAAGATAGACCCACAATAGGAAACAAGGCATATTGTGGCACGCAAAAGAGATAGACCACGACTTCTTTAACACTCCCCCTCAAGTTGGAACGTATAAATTATCCAAGGCTAACTTGGAACATCCATGGCAAAAAGTAGGACCATATAGAGGCTTGGTAAATATATCACCAAGTTGTTCAATAGAAGGCACAAACGGAGTTGCAATTAACGTCTTTATGATGGCATCTCTATCAAAGTGCCAGTCAACTTCATTGTGCTTAGTCTGCTCATGAAACACTGGATTAGTAGAAATATAGGTAGTGGCCTGATTATTACAAAACATCTTCACGGGATGAGTGACCGGACAACTCTTGAAGCAACGACTTCACCCACATTAGTTTAGCTGCAGTGTGTGCCATGGCTTGATATTCAGCCTCAACACTAGACCTGGCCATTGTTGTTTGCTTTTTGCTCCTCCAGTTGACTAGGTTACCCCCGACAAAAGTGCAATATCCTGTGGTAGACCGTATGTCATTATCAGGACCAGCCCAAATCAACATCAGACAATCCTACCAGATTAACACTCTGATGAGGACGATAAATAAGCCCCTTTCCTAGAGCTCCTTTTAGATATCTTAAAATACGACATGCCGCACCCTAGTGAATCTTCTTTGGAGATTGCATGAATTGATTGGTAACCCTAACAACAAAAGATATATCTGGCCTAATAACAGTTAGGTGAATAGGCTTTCCAACTAACCTCCTATAACGATGTATGTCTTCAAAATCTTCACTTTCACTGGAACGAAACTTTTAATGAGGATCTATGGGGGTGTCAACCAGTTTAGGAGCTAACTTTCCAGCCTCAGATAAGAGGGCTAGCATATATTTCCTTTGTGATAGGATGATCCCTTTCTTGCTCCGTAAAACTTCAATACCCAAAAAATACTTAAGAGAACACAAGTCTTTCATCTGAAAATGTTGACAAAGATAGGATTTCACCTCTACAATACCAGATACATCATTTTCAAATAAATAATATCATCCAGGTAGACAAACACCACGATACATTAGAGTTCTGGCCTCGAACTAAAACTAAATGGTCAGAATAGCACTATGAGAATCTACATTGAGTAATAATGAAGCTGAATTTATCAAACCATATTCTTGGAGATTGTTTCAAACCATAGATGGCCTTGTGAAGTTTGCATAGTTTGGATGAATTCTCCCCCTGAGCGAAGTCAGGGACACCTCACAAGAAAGGATCGCCGCCTACCAGCAGAGGGTTGCGAGGCACTACAACTCCAAAGTCCGAAAGAACGAGTACAGAATGGGTGACCTCGTCCTCAAAAGGGTAGAAATATCAGACCCGAGGCATCAAGGAAAGCTAGCTCCGAATTGGGAAGGTCCTTACAGAGTCTCAAGGGTAATATGACCGGGTTCCTATCACCTGGAGACTATGGGGGGAGAGAGGGTACCCCGATCGTGGAACTCGATGAACTTGAGAAAATTCTACCAGTAGTGAAGTAGCGAGCAATCACATACATTTTGTAATTTTTTGCTCCTAAGCATTTTCTAGTTGTAACTCCTCATCCTAAACTCTCCAGATGATTTTACTTATGAAAAATATGTAAGCTGGTTTACGGCAATTGCTAGGAATTCTCCTGTTTGTTAGCTTTAGCTTTGTTGAAGGTCCTTACCTCGGTCATCATCACGGTTGTTGATCAAGGCAGAGCCGAAGGGAACTTGACGAAAGGATACAGCTGAAGGTCCCTACCTCAGTTGGGAGTTCAGGCGAAGGCCGAGTTGACCTGATCGAAGGTCACGGCCACTACCTCGGTTGGGAGCTCGGGCGAAGGCTGAGCGGACCTGACCGAAGGCCACTACCTCGGTGGGGGGCTCTAACTAAGGCTGAGCCAACCTGATCGAAGGTCACGGCCTCGGTTGGGGGCTCTGGCTAAGGCTGAGCTAACTTGATCGAAGGTCACGGCCACTACCTCTGTTGGGAGCTCAGGCTAAGGCCGAGCAAACCTGACCGAAGGCCACAACCTCAGTCGAGAGCTCGGGCTAAGGCCAAGCAGACCTGACCGAAGGCCACCACCTCGGTTGGGAGCTCAGGCTAAGACCGAGCGGACCTGACTGAAGGTCCTTACCTCGGTTGGGGGCTCTGGCTAAGGCCGAGTTGACCTGACCGAAGGTCACGGCCTTGGTTGGGAGCTTCGGCCAAGGCCAAGCTGACCAGACCGAGGGTCCTTACCTCTGTGGGGGGCACTGACCGAATCCTACTGGATCATGATCCCTCAAGTCCACGGCCCTCGGACGTGGGAAACCTCTCGGACAAGCCGATGGAGCAGAACTAAGCCTCGTACTAGAGTAGAGGCCTATTAATCCTAGGGCCGCCGAAGGGTTCGGCCTTCTTGCACCTACCTACGGGGTAAAGATCCTTTATCAGAGAAAATGCAAAACAGTAAAAGGTAAAGGTATCGGAAGAAAGGGAAATAATCATTTATTAAAAAAAGGACCGAAGACCGAGATTACACAAAAAGGCCCGAAGGCTCACATCACAAAGGAAAAAGAGAGGATAGCCCGAAGGCTCACATAACAAAAAAAGAAGGCCCGAAGGCTGAGGTAGGGTGCAGGGTGGCTTCAGGGGGCGTCTGTCGGATTCACCGCCTTGTCGTCGGCATGGTGGAGGATCTCCCCATCAGAGCCATCATGTCCAAGAGTCAGGCACCTCACGTTGCAGCTGAACCTCACCTTCCTCGTTACAGCCTTCGGCGTCGGCGTCGGCGTCGGCATCGGAATCGGCTTCGGCAACCTCGGTGGCTGTTGGGGCTGCCTCAACACACTCTTCTACGAAGATGAGCCCGCTGTCCTCAAAAGAGACCTCTGGGTAGTGCTCAAGGACCCAGTCTCGGACCTCAGTAGCGCCCATTGTGAACCCAGGGGCGATGGCGCATTTGACCTCCTCCCGAAAGCCCTCAGAGGCCCTATACATCTTGTCCCCTTGGGTCCGCCTCCGTTCCTTTTCGAGTCCTACTCGGATATGTCCTATCCCCTTTGTGGGGAATATTCCCTTTACGTGGTTGACGGAGTCGGAGTCCTTGCAGCCTCTATCAGGTGGGCGACACGTGTCCAGGTGGGCGACACGGGTCCTTACCCTATGGGGCAATCAATTTGGCCGTATCACAAACCTTCTCCTAAGACAGAGGATGAAGGAACCTAGACGAATTAGAACCTTTCCAAAGGAAGAAGCAGAGGAGACCCTCCATAGATTTGATAATTGTAGCTGGAAGGACAAAGATCCCCGACTAATAAAGATAAAGAGATTGGAGAACAAATCTGATGAAAGTGAGACGCCCAACATAGGATAGAAGCTCGCCTTTCCAAAGTTGAAGCCTCTTTCGGAGGAGATTAAGCAAGGGGGAGCAATTATGAGTAGAGAGCCTGGAGGAGATGAGGGGAAGACCCAGATATATTTAACAGGAAGGGATCCCAAGGAAAAACCAGTGATTCTAAGAAGAAGGGATTGGGTCTCATTAGAGACACCAGAGAGGAAAAGATTGGACTTGAGGAGATTAATTCGGAGCCCTGAAAAAATTTCAAAGGAGTGAAGGGAGGACATAATAGTAGAAATAGAGAGGGAGTCAGCTTTGGAGTAGATCATAATATCGTCAGCGAAGGCAAGGTGAGAGAGGCGGAGAGATTTACATTTAGGGATAGGAGAAATGAGATGGTGGTCAGTGGCAGACTGGATGGAACGCGATAGAATTTCAAGGGAGAGAGAGAAGAGAAAGGGGACAAGGGGCATCCTTACCTGATATTGTGACCAGAGGGGAAATACCCGTGGGATTGCCATTAAGTAAAACAGAGAACAGGGGGGGGGTAGAAATACAACAGTGTATCCAGTGGACAAAGGAGGGAGGGAAGGACATCTGAAGCAGGATTTTGGAAATGAAGTCCCAGCTGAGAGAGTCATAAGCCTTGTGAATATCAATTTTGAGGAGAGCAGAAGGGGAGAGAGATTTCTAGTCAAAACCCCTGATAATCTTATGGCAAAGAATGATATTATCCGTTATGCTCCTACATGCAATGAAAGCCGATTGGTTCGGATTCACAAGAGAGTCAATGACTTTTCTAATCCTATTAGCCAGGATTTTGGCAATGAATTTATAGTGGAGGTTACAGAGAGATATTGGCCTGAAGTCATTCATGGAGTCAGCGCCTTCCTTTTTAGGGATGAAAGAAAGAAGGTGTGATTGATTCCATTAATTTGAGTTTATAGAAGAAACTTCTAATAGCCAAAATGAGATCATTGCGAATGATGTTCTAGCAAGAGGAGAAGAAACCCATGTTGAAGCCATCAGGACTCGAGGCTTTATTGGCTTTGTGGGAAAGGATGGCAGAGAGAATTTCATCATCCGAGGGATAGAATGGAGACTAGGGAGGAGATCATCCGGAACGAATTTGTTGAGAAGATTGTGGGGGATAGGAGGGGGGAGGAGAGGAGCGGAGAAAATACCAAGGAAATGGGAGACAACCTCAGATTTAATATCCTCAAGGTTGATAAACCTAACACCAGAAGAGGAGATGAGCTTAGGAATAGTATTCACATTGGATCTAGCTTTGAGGGATCGATGGGATAAGCAGAGTAAGAGTCTCCAAGATCAAGCCACTTAATACGAGCATCAATGAGCTTCTCAACTTTCCTTCGATTATGACCTGAACCTTCCGTATGCCCCCTTCCCCTTTGTTGCCCCTTCTCGTCAACCTTCTTCCACCCTCCGTCCTTGGCCACCCTGTCCCTGTGAACCCACAATTTGCCTCCTCCTCCATCCCCCCTTCCCTCTCCGCCCTCCTCCCCTGAGCATTGTCCTTGGAATTCTATTGTCTCCTCCCTTGCTCCCTCCTCCCTCTCTCCGCTGGACACTCCTTATTCTTCCACCCCCCTCAAACTCTCAACTCCACCCCTTTTTCCCTCTGTCCGCCTGGCCTGCTAGCTCCGGAGATCCGCAAATGGAGTAACTGTGTGATTGGAGACTTCTTTGGAAGTCGCCCGCCCTTCTCTGTTGTTCAGACTTCTCTTCAGAATCAATGGAAGCCCTTTGGTTATCTCTCCACTTTCATGCTTGACAATGGAACATTTGTCTTCAATTTCTCTACTCCTAGTGATAAATCGACTTCCATTGATGGTGACCCCTAGTATGTGGGGAATAAGTTGATCTTCTTGTATCAATGGGATGATTATACCTCCTTCAGCCGTTTGCAGCCGACTTCTCTCCCCTTGTGGTTCATCTTCCCTAACCTCCCCCTTCATTTTTGGTGTGTTACTGGTCTTAGTTATATTGGCTCTGTTATTGGAAAACCACTTTACTTCGACAAACGTACGAAGAAGATGGATAGATTGTTATTCGTTTGAATTTGTGTAGAGGTTGAACCTAGTCAAATCTTACCATCTTCAATCACTGTTAGGGATGGAGAGGGTCACTCTTTCATTCAAGAGGTTAAGTATGACTAGGTGCCTCCAACCTGCACCTTATGCAAATGCTTTAGACACACGATCACCCTCTGTTCTAAAAATAACTTTGAAGACTCTGCCTCTGGCCGCTTTGTCCCCTACAATCGCTAAACATTCTGCCGAAGCCCCATTTATTGATCCCAGAATAAGAAGATAAAAAAAGAAGGGTTCCGCTTGTCGGCCACTGTTGTCGGAATCTCCTGTCATTGCTTTGATTGCTAGGTTCTGCTCGCCGGCTACCACTGCTCAGATTGATGTCGCTTTACCCACTGGTCCGATTGATGTCGTTGTATCCCTTGGTCTTAATAGATTCTCGATGCTTGAGCCTGTTGAGGAAACCCCACCTCCACACGCTACTCCTGTTGGATCTCTCGGCCATCTAGTTGGTCAGGCCTGCCTGTCGCTCCTGCCTTCCTCCTCTTCTTCCTCTTTCGTCTTCCATCCCCTCTGTTTCTGAACCCTCACTTCCCTCTTCTACCCCTTCACGACTTATCCTCACCATACTAACCCCTCTCTGGTCCGGTCCGATCCGGTCTAACCCTTCTGATCCTTTTATTCTCCTAAACCTATTTATTCCTGTCCAGGTTCTTAACACCTTTCTCTAAATTTCCTTTGGACCACCCACTTTACCCAGGAAATTTGTATAACCCATCTGCCCCTTCCGACCCACTTACATCCACATTCTCGCCCATCCCGACTCCCTTGCCTATCCCCAACCTGGCTACCCCATCTTCCTCGCCCGAGTCTCTTCCATGCCCCTGCTTATTGACTGCAACGTCTCCTTTGCTTCCTGTCGGTACATGCTCGCCGTTGCCATCTCTGTTGGTCTTTCTACTGGCCTTGCCCTCCTTTGCAGGCCCCACGCCATCCAGGCCTCTTCCTAGTTGCCGTTGCCGTTACGCTGCTCTCTAATTCGGCTCTCGCTCACATGACGTTGCCTCTGGTCTCCTTCACTGATGCTCCCTGCTGGTTGTCTTCAACCACTACTGTTGCTACTCCCTGATCACGAACATCAAATAATTTTTACCAAGTGTTCAACCTCGGCTCTAGCCGAAGGGTCTCTTAGACGCATGGATCTGAGACTTGGCCGAAGGCCGACCCTTCGATAGTCAGATGAAGGCCGACCCTACGAACATCAAGCAATTTGTACCAAGTGTTCACCCTCGGCTCTAGCCAAAGGGTCTCTTAGACGCATGGATCTGAGGCTTGGCCGAAGGCTGACCCTTCGATAGTCAGACGAAGGCCGACCCTACGAACATCAAGCAATTTTTACCAAGTGTTCACCCTCGGCTCCAGCCGAAGGGTCTCTTAGACGCATGGATCTGAGACTTGGCCGAAGGCCGACCCTTCGATAGTCAGATGAAGGCCTACCCTATGAACATTAAGCAATTTTTACCAAGTGTTCACCCTCGGCTCCAGCCGAAGGGTCTCTTAGACACATGGATCTGAGACTTGGCCGAAGGCCGACCCTTCGATAGTCAGACGAGGGCCGACCCTCTGATAGTTGTCGCTCCCGATAATGGATTGCCTTTGGTAAGTTCCTTCGGCCCTGGAGTCGGGTGCTAGCCCTGCGGAGCTTGTTCTCTGCCTGAGGCCCCTGATCGAGGCGAACACCGTCAACCAGATCGGCTCGGCCTTTGCCCGAGGCCCAGGCCGAGGTGATGACCTTTGACCAGTTCGGCTCGACCTCCGCCGGGGCCTTGACCGAGGTGTGGCCCATCGGTAAGCTCGGCTCGGCCTCCATCGTCGAGGCCCTGACTGAGGTGAACACCGTCGCCAGTTCGGCTCGGCCTTTACCCGAGCCTTGACCGAGGTGTGGCCCATCGGTAAGCTTGGCTCGGCTTTCATCATCGAGGCCCTGACCGAGGTAAAGACCTTCAGTTATAGCTGTTCAACAGAGTTAAAGGTCATCAGCCTGGAGAATTCCTCTCAATTGCCGTAAACCAGCATTCGTATTATCCATGAATGAAATCTTCCAGAATTTAAGATGAAGAATTACAACTTAAAAGTGCACTAGGGCGAGAATTGCAAAAAACTACAAATGGAAAAAACTACAAACGACAAGTGTGCGTGCTCGCCACTTCACTACTGATGGAATTTTCTTAAGTTCTGAGAGTTCCACGATCGGGGTACCCTTCCTCCCCCTGTAGTCTCTAGGTGATAGGCCCTGGTCGTATTACCCTCGAGACTCTGTAAGGCCCTTCCCAATTTGGATCTAGCTTCCCTTGATGTCTTGGGTCCGACACTTCTGCCCTTCTGAGGACGAGGTCACCCTTCCTGAACTCGTTCTTCCGAACTTTGGTGTTGTAGTGCCTCGCGACCCTCTGTTGGTAAGCGGCGATCCTTTCTTGCGAAGTTTCTCTGGTTTCTACCAAGAGGTCTAGATTTGCTCGGAGCCCTCCATCGTTTTCGTCTTCATTGTAGTACCGAATCCGATGGGTAATGGCCCCTATCTCCACTGGGAGTACAGCTTCAGTGCCGTATGTTAACATGAAGGGTGTTTCTCTGGTAGCTAACCTCTCAGTAGTGCGGTAAGCCCAGAGGATGTGGTGCAACTCGTCTGCCCATAGTCCTTTGGCCTCATCTAGCCTCTTTTTTATTCCTTGAAGTAGTGTACGGTTGGTTACTTCTGTTTTCCCGTTGGTCGGTGGATACCCGACGGAGGTTTTCCTATGGTCGATGCCGAGGGCCTCACAGAGCGCGTCGAAGGTTGGATTGGAAAACTGAGTTCCATTGTCCGTCACCACAACCTGGGGGATTCCAAATCTATATACTACCGCCCTTTGGAAGAAGTCCCTTATGTTCTTTTCGGTTATCGTCGCTAGGGCTTCGGCTTCTGCCCACTTCGTGAAGTAGTCGACTGCCACCACGGCAAACTTCCTTTGTCTCGTGGCCAGGGGGAACGGGCCTAGGATGTCCATCCCCCACATGGCGAACGGTACTGGGATAGATAAGGACGAGAGCTCGGTAGAATGTAGCCTAGGCACGGGGGCGAACATCTGGCACTTGACACACTTCCTGACTAGTGATTCTGCATCCTTCCTCATTGTCGGCCAGTACAGGCCCTGCCTTAGTACTTTATGCGCCAGGGCCCGGGCTCCAAGGTGTTGGCCGCATATCCCTTCATGCACTTCCCGGAGTGCGTATTCGCCGTCGGAGGAATCCAGGCACTTGAGGTATGGCAAGGTGAACCCTATCTTATATAGTTTCTCATCCTTCAGGAAGAAGCGCGCAGACCTCATTCTTATTTTTCTTGCCTTGTCCCTATTCTCTGGGAGCTTTCCCTCTTTGAGGTATTCTGTTATGGCATTCATCCAGCTTTGGCCGTTTTCACCTACGGGTAATACCTCGCGGGGTTTTTTGATGCTTGGCTGTTGTAGTACTTCGAAATACACTGCTCGTCCAAGTTCTGCGAAGTCAGAGGTGGCCAGCTGTGACAGTGCATCTGCACTAGCATTCTCTTCTCGTGACACCTGCCTTACCTCAAATTCCTTGAAAGCCGCTAACCTGTCTCGCACCGTGTTCAAGTATTCGGCCATCCTTTGCTCTTTGGCCTTGTATTCTCCATTCACCTGTCGCACCATGAGTTGGGAGTCGCTATGCACTACCAGTTCCTTCACCATCAAAGCCCGAGCCAGATTAATTCCAACTATTATCGCTTCATATTCTGCTTCGTTGTTGGAGGCATCGAAGTCGAACCGTAGGGCGTATTCTACTTTGAAACCCTCAGGGCTTACCAACACGATTCCTGCGCCACTTCCTTCCCTGTTGGAAGCCCCATCCACGTACAATGTCCAAGCCTCATCTCCTCGTTCCTCGACAGATTCCTATGGGTCATCGGGGAGTGTCGTCTCCGCTATGAAGTCTATGAGGGCCTGTGCTTTAATTGCGGTTCTTGGCTTATACTGGATGTCGAATTCTCCCAACTCTATGGCCCAATTTACCAGGCGACCGGACATATCCGACCGCTGCAGTATCTTCTTCAGGGGCTGGTCGGTGAGTACGCATACTATATGTGACTGAAAAAATGGTCTCAACTTTCATGCCGCTGTCACGAGGGCGTACACCACTTTCTCCGCCTTTCTGTATCTTGTTTCGGCATCTAGAAGGGTTCGGCTGACATAGTATATTGGCCGATGTTGCCTTCCTTCTTCCTTCGTCAGTACGGCGCTTACCACCACTGCCGATACAGCAAGGTACAACTGTAAGGTATCCCCGGTGTTCGGCTTCATTAGCAGCGGGGGTGCGGCTAAGTACTCCTTCAATTGTTCAAAAGACTTTTCGCACTCCTCCGTCCACTCGAACTTTTTGCTCCCTTTTAGTGTTTTGAAGAAGGGGAGGCATCTATCTGTAGACCGAGACATGAATCGCCCGAGGGCGGCGACCCGATCCGTCAGCTCCTGGACTTGCTTCATGTTCTGGGGTGACCTCATCTCCCGAATGGCTTGTATTTTGACCGGGTTGGCTTCAATTCCTCTCTCCGAGATGATGAAGCTGAGGAACTTTCCCGAGGCTACTCCGAATGCACATTTTGTTGGGTTTAGCTTCATACCGTACCGTCTCAACACTTGGAACGCCTCTTCCAAGTCTTAGATGTGTCTTTCCGCCTTCAGGCTTTTTACGAGCATATCGTCCACATATACTTCCATGGTTTTGCCGATCATCCCTTTGAAAATTTTATTCACTAATCTTTGATAGGTGGCCCCTGCGTTTTTTAGTCCGAAAGGCATGACCTCATAGCAGTACAACCCACCCTTGGTTATGAAAGATGTTTTCAGGGCATCGGCCTCGGACATTTTGATTTGGTTGTACCCCGAGTATGCATCTATGAAACTCAGCACCTCGTATCCCATCGTGGCGTCGATGAGGAGGTCTATCTTCGGCAAGGGGTATGCGTCCTTCGGGCAGGCCTTATTCAGGTCAGTGAAGTCGATGCAGATCCTCCACTTCCCGTTTGCCTTTGGGACCATTACCACGTTAGATATCCACTCCGGGTACTGGATCTCGCGGATGAACTGGGCCTTCAATAGCTTCTCCACTTCCTCGTCTATTTTCTTCTATCTTTCGGGGGCAAAAGTCCTCTTCTTCTGCTGCACTGGCTTCTTCATTGGGCTAACATTCAGATGATGTTCTATCACCTCTCGATCTATCCCGGGTATGTCCGAAGCCGACCAGGCTAAGACGTCAGCGTTGTTCCATAGGAATGAGACGAGTCTTTCTCGCTGCAACCTTGGCATGGTAGCCCCAATCTGAAATTACCGAGTGTCATCCCCTTCTTCGGCTTCAACTTGCACCAAATCTTCGGTCGGCTCCCCCCGTTGATAACTGGCATCATCGCGTAGATCCTCTATCGGGAGCGCCTCGCCCGCCTTTTCTTTTCCCCATAGAGTAGTGGCGTAACACCTCCGGGATGCCTCCTGATCGCCCCGACACTCCCCAACACCATTCTTGCTCGGGAATTTCATCTTGAGATGGGGAGTGGAGACGACAGCCTTTAATAGGTTCAATCCGACCCTTCCTAGCATGACATTGTATGTCGATGTAATGCCCACCACCAGGAAGTTGATCATGACCGTCGCCTGGCGATCTCCGGTGCCAGCTCTTACCGGTAACTCAATCGACCCTTCCACCTTCACCGGGACGCCAGAGAATCCCTGCAATGGGTGTTCGACCTTCTTTAACTTTCCCTCGTCTAGGCCCATTTCCGGAAAGCTTCAAGGAACAGGATATCAGCTGAACTGCCGTTATCCACTAAGATCCTCTTCACTTTGCAATCCGCTATGGTCATGGTAATAACCAAGGCATCGTTATGTGGGGTCTCTACCCCTTCTAGATCATCATCTGAGAAGGAGATAACCGTTCCCGTCTTCGCCTTCTTTTTTGGCCATTCTGCCATATGTACGCTTCTCGCGTAGGCCTTCGCCTTCCTGGCAGAGACTGAACTCTCTCCAGCCGCCGGGCCTCCACAGATGGTCGCTATGACTCTAGTTGGGCTCTTATTCTCATCTCGGGGGCGATGCTCAGCTTCCTTGGGTGTCTGACTCCTTTGCCGTTCCTGATTGCCTCTGCGGGCGAGCCCCCCTCTCTCATAATGACCTCCGCCATCTCTCCGACAGTTATCCCTCCAGCGATTGCAGTCTGGGGCCACCTCCTTTTCCCGGTCTACAAATCGGCCTAGGTATCCCCTTCGGATCATTCCTTCTATCTCCCCCTTGAGATGCCAACAGTCCTCGGTATCATGGCTGTGGTCTCTGTGGAAGTGGTAATATCTGTCCACATTGCGTCTCTTGGGGTGTCGCCCAATCTTTCTTGGCCACTTCATGGCTCTGGCATCCGGGAAATCTTTTATCTACATTAGTACCTCTGTTCGCCTTCGGGTCAGGGGTGCGTACTTCTCAAACTTCCTTGGTGGACTGGGGGCCCGACTGCGCTCAGACTTTCGTCTTTTGCCTTCTTCGAAGGGTTTATCGTCAACCCTTAAGAGCCTCTTTCTCGCCGCCTTCCTTTCAGCTTCTTCATTGGCCTGGAGGGTTTCTTCCATCTGGATGTACTTATCGCATCGTGCCCTCAGCTCGGTCAGATTCCTAGGTGTATGCTTCGCTAGGGACCTCTTCAACTCCTTGTCCTTGACGCCTCCTAACAGGGCCGTGAACTCCTCCTTCGGGTCTAGGCCTTTGATTGTGATCTTCTCTTATTGGAATCTATTCATGTAGTTTCGCAGTGATTCCCCTTCTTGCTGCTTGACGTTGGTCAGGTTCAACGTAGTCTTCTGAAGGGGCTGGCTACTAGAGAATCCCTTCACGAAGAAGTAACTCAGGTCGCTAAAGCTGTGGATCGATTTCGTCGGCAGTCGGTTGTACCACAGTGTCGCCGCTCCTCTGAACATCAATGGAAGGGCACGACACATGATGTTTTTCGAGACCCGATGGAATTGCATGGCAACCTTAAAGCCTTCCAGGTGATCGACGGGGTCCCCTGACCCGTCATAAGTGTCATACTTGGGTAGACAAAAGTCGATCGAGAGCGGATCCCTCATGACCTCGTCAACTAGGGCCGTGTCATTGGTGAGGTCCGGCTCACGATTTCCCGTCTGGTTTTCTGCCACCTTCCTGATCTCATCCTTCAGGTCTAGGATCATCTGCTTTAATCCCAAGTCCTCGGGCCTCTGTTTGTCTCCTTGGTGCGGATCCCCATGTGGGTCTCTGGCGGCGTTTTATGTCCTACCTCGGGGCGTGGGACTCTCCCTCGCTCGGTTTCGAGGGTTACGATCGGCCCTTGTCGATCCTGTACTGCTCCGATCTTCATCTTGAGCTCTCTCAAACTGGACGTGGGGACCTGGGGGTGCTCCGCCGGTCTTATGAGAGACATCTTTGGAGACCTCCCTCATAGTCTCGGCCATCCGGTTATATTTGTCCTGGAAGTCTTCGAATTTCTGCCTCGTCACGTACTCCTGGGCTACAGGAGGCTGATGATCACTATCTTCACGTACTGAATATCCAGCGAATGCTGGTACCTGACGGACACTTCTCGATCGTCATTGCCCCTTTCTTATCCTATCTCCGCTGAGGGAGGAAGCTCCCCTGAAGGTTCTTCCCCCATGTCCATGTTGGACGTCGCTCTTGTCCTCTTGCGGTTGTAGGTTCTCCCCACCATTACTGTCGGTTCCCACAGACGGTGCCAATCTGTTGCTGCCAAAAAACCCCGCTAGTTGGTCTTGCACAAGCATAGACGGCGGAGGCCCGGAGCTTTGTCTGGGGTTAGTCCTCCGACGCTCAAGTTAGGGTCGGTCGCACAGTTTTCAGTAAGGGAGTAATGGTGAGGGTCTGAGAGCTTACCTTCTTCCTTCCTCTCGGCCTCCTTATATCCTTCTTCGGGGCTAGGGTTTCTTTCTTGCCTTTTCCTATGTCCTTCTCCCATACGACCGTCCTTCTTATGGGGAATATTCCCCTCATGCAAATGACGTGATCGAGCATGGTTGAGTTCTTGGAATCCTTATCTGGTGGAGGACACGTGTCTCAGGGGCGACACGTGCCATTTCCCCACCGAGAGATCAATTTGGTTGTATCACCAGTGGAAGGAGAACCACTTCTGTTGTATCAGTACGTGGGAGAATATTCCATAGGCTCTTTACTAGCGCAAAAGGAAACAGAAAAGGGGGTAGAGCATGCCATATATTACCTCAGCAAGAAGTTTCTAGAATATAAGACCCAGTACACATCTTTGGAAAGGACTTGTACTGTATTGATTTGGGCAACTAAAAGGTTGTGACAGTACATGGTTTCCTATCTGGTGCATTTGATCTCAAAGATGGATCCCATCAAATATCTCTTCAAGAAACCGGCCTTAATAGGAAGGATGGCCCATTGGTTACTTTTGCTATCAGAGTTTGACATCACCTATATTACTCAAAAATCTATCACGGGCTAGGCTATAGCTGATCATTTGGCTGCTCACCCCACAAAAGATGAAAGATCCTTGGATGGTGCCTTTCTCGATGAAGGAATCACAGTGGTAGAGGAAGAAGATACAGTTAATGAATGGCAGTTATTCTTTGATGGAGCAGCCAGTTAGAAGGGATGTGGCACAAGAATATTGCTAGTCACTCCTGACGGCCTTTATTTGCCTTCATCATTTCGCCTCAACTTCCCCTGTGCCAACAATATTATCGAATATGAAGCCTGTGCTTTGGGGCTCGAAACTGCTTTAACCATTGGGGTGAAAAGGATCAAGGTTTATGGAGATTCATCCATTGTCGTTTGTCAGACACAAGGAAAGTGGAAAACTAGAGATGAAAAGTTGAAGCCATATCAAAAACATCTAAAAAAGGAGATTGAACACTTTGAGAAGATCTCGTTCAAATACTTTCAGAGGGATAACAACGGGTTTGCTGATGCCCTTGCAACCTTGGCTTTTATGGTAGAGTCCAACCCTATGGCTAGAGTCTGACCATTTTTTGTGGAACAAAGAAGTAGGCCCATTTACTAGAATTCCGCAAACTCTCTCACTATGGATGGTCGGTCTTGGTTTTCTCACATAGTGGATTTTATCAGGGAAAGGAAGTACCTAGTTGAAGCAACTAACAGAGAGAAGAAGTTTCTGAAGAGATATGCCACCCAGTTTATCCTCCAAGAGGATTTGTTATACAAAAAGATCCTATGACAGAATATAGTTGTTGTGTGTAGATGAGGAACAAGCTACAACTATCATGGAAGAAATTCATTAAGGTCTTTGTGAACCCCACATGAATGCCAAGATGTTATCTAAGAAGAACCTCAGGCTGGGATATTACTAGAATACATTAGAAGTAGATTGCATGGAATGGACCTTAGATATAAATATGAGGGCACCAAGATTGTTGGAATCCATGAATGTGTCATTTCTTGGCCAAGTTGGATGTGTGAAGCTACATCACCAATTACTCCGACAGGTGCCTCAACACTGGGATGCCGACCTACATGTATTTCGGTTTGGATTAGCAGAGATTTTCCCAACTCTTGAAGAATTTCGGGTTTGTATGCTATCTCCACCCAAAGGCAAATTTGTTCCAACCCTCTTTGAAGAAAAATTGCTTAAAGGAAATTTAGGATTTCTTCGGATGGAAAGAAGAAGTAAAGCAGTTTGTCAGGTATGGGAAAATCGACATTCTGAAGGTGGCTCAGATCTTCATCCAATATCTACCAATGCGAGAAATCCATCAGTAATGATCCCTGGATGCTTATTTACTTTGCTTGATAGCTCGTTATGTTCTTTGTACTCCCGGGCATAGTGCGTCATCTGTTCTGATTAAGGTAGTAAAACAGTTGAAGAAGGGAGGTGACATTGTCCCTACGATTCTTGTGAAAACATTCAAGTGATTTGATGACATGAGCTATAGCCATAGATTCGGACTAGATCATTATCAGGGAAGTCCTGCTATTTTTCAGATTTGGCTCCTTGAGAAACTGAAGCTCACCACACCATTAAGGAGAAGCCCACTCGGAGTTTTTTGTTACTGGGATAAGAGAGAAGTTCTGGAATTCAACCTTATCATCGATTGGGAAAAGCACCTGCAGGAAAGGACTGTGTAGGATATCGCATGGAGGTGGCTAGGGAAGCCACAAGAAGATTTTCTGATGAAGACCCCTGGCCACAACTATGTCAAATTGATGGGATTGACTCACACGTCCTTTTATTTGCCTATGTACATCAACCGACAATACAGGCTCGAGGAGACGGACCCAGAAGAGTAAGTGAACTTTCACCCACCTCAAGAATTGTCTCCCCACCTTGTGATTCACCTATCCCATCTATGGTAGGAAAGTGGTCCCCCTTTTCATGTAATTCACTTGGTGATGGAATGAGAAATTATTTAGATTTTTGTATTATCTTGATTATTCTAATTATGACTTGAGTTATGGAATTGATTGTGCCTAAGCATTGCAAGCAAAAAAAAAACAAAAAGAAAAATATTTTCTTTATGCCAAAAGTAAGTTTTCATGGAGATGTTGAAATAAAATAATGAACAAACAAGGGGAGGGAAAAAGGAAAAAGAAAAAAGAAAGAAAATATCTATGTGTTTGTGTTTGCAGGAAATACAGGAACAAATCCCTATGGGTCAGAAGCCATCATCTGAACCGTACTCTGAACCATCCTCATGAAGCACCGGGGAGTCCACAGATGCTACTCCAACCTACCCCAGTCTCTGGGTCAGGTCCTCAAAGAGCACCCTGCCTAGCAATCACCCAATCCTTGGCAACTATCACCTCGCACAGGCCATAGTGCATCCTCCTAATCTCAGCATAGACCTCCAGGGACACCTGAGAAAGAACATATCAACCAAAGGAAGTCAAGAGTTAATTGAAAAATGATCAGATACTCACTTAATCATAAGGAATAGGTAGCCCAAGGGAAGTGTCTACATCTGTGTTCGGCTCCAAAAGATGAGGGAAACTGAGGTTGGCCACGTTGGGATAGGTCAAAGCAGGGAATCCATAAAAGGGGACGTTAGCAACTCTGAGAGACCCACTGGCACTAGTAGAGGGCCCTATTTGTGAAGGATTAGTAGCACTGGTATGCGACCGAACAACAGAAGGATCTACACATCTCACTCTCCCTTGAAAGAACATCAGTCAAGACCAAAACAAGGAAGAATCTGCAGGAAATACTCAAAAAAGGGTAACATACCACTGGACCATTGGGACAAAGAGGGGTACACATTGTATCCTCCTCCAGGAAGGCTCCGTAGTCCCTATCCGGATTAAGAAAGGAGTCCTCCCATACTCCATTAGCCAAGTACTTCATCTCGTCTGCAGGGACAATCTCTGGACAATGCATAGTGGGTGGAGGAAGACCAAGAGAAGGGCATGGATTGATGTCTGACCACTGGGGTACTACTCTCTCTCCTAAGTACTAGGCATGGCCCCACATGCCTTGGAAAAGGACTCGATTCTCAAACAATTGATGAGCCAAGGTGACTCTCTCGGAATTTGAAAACACAAGGTCATGGAATGGTCTCCAAGTAACTTGCACAACCAAGGAAGGGTAAGAACAACATTAGGCAAATAGAATTTTAGCGTCAGACATGGCATACCTCAGTGAGATTGTTCAAAAGAGAACGAGCAGTGATCCCCGGAGGATGGCGTCGGGCCCGAACCACCTGGTTATCTCCCCGCTTTGTGGCCAGGGGGAAGAAGAATGTCTCAGAATCTGTCAGTTTAGGTGTTATGGTTCCCAGGTGCTCAAAACATCAGGGCTATTTTAAGAAATCAAAGTAAGAAAGTGCAGACCAAATGATTGAAAGAAAATAGGTATGAGAAGGAAAGTTACCTGGATAATGTAACCTGCCCCCTTAAGGCCCCTATCTCGATAGGACAGCAGATTCAGGGGCCGCAAGAGATATGCATAGACAGCCCCACCCTAGTCCCAAGAACCTATTGTGTGAAGATCTTTGAGGAAGTATACTAGGCGGATATCTACTCTCCCTCAGAGGTCACTGAAGAGGTACTGACCCACGGCAAATAGCAGAAAAGAACGTGCTATCTGAGACATGTTACCTGGGTTCTCCCCCAAGCTGACTTTCCACCATCGGGCACTAATCTCCCCTAGGCGGATACAAATCTGGCTGGCTTTAATGGTGATACTGGTCAGATCTGCAAACTCCTTGGCAGTCAGAAATCCTGTGGGTAGGGTCATAGATCTACCCCCAAATGGAATGCCTGTCAAGGCATAGAAACACATAGGCGTAATGGTAATCTCGCTAACAGGAAGGTGAAAAGTGTGAGTACTCAGCCACCACTGCTCCATCAAGGCCCCCACCAATGCCGGATTAAACTTCTGGGTCTCTACAAGGGCTAGCTGGCACAGATAGGTATCATCAATCATCTCCACCCTGCGAGGGAGCATGCTATTCCAAGACTAAATCATGTTCAAATGGCCATAAGAGGCTAAGGTAGGTGGTTCCTTCCCCTCATGCTAATGGAAATAAAATAATAATAATAATAATAATAAATAAATAAATAAATAAAACAGCAAAAAGAAAAAAACAATACAATAAAAAAAAAAAAGAGAGAACAACAAAATAGGAATAAAAGATGATCAAAATAATGAATGAAATGTAAAGACTTACCCAGGAACCCCATATGGAGTTGCAAATGTGATTCTGGCTGTTGTGAAGAGTCTGCCCGGAATACCAGCCGGCTAGGCCCTCATCCCTATGAGAAGGACTGCTGCAACTCTCGAGCTGGACCTCTCCCAGAGTCTTCTTTTTCCTACTTTCAACCATAATTTTAGAAATTGCAAGAAGCCCCAAAAACTTTCCTAAATTACAAGAAGCCCTAAAAAGTTTTTCAAATTACATAAAAGCCCATAAGAATATCAAATTATCCAAATAACTCCTTCTTCAAGAACAAGATGAAGATCTTCAAGAACTTTAAGAACAAGGTGAAAAACTCCAAAAATAGGGAGGAAAATTCTAAGAAAAACCAGAGAGTTCTAGGCACTCACTTCACTCAGAAAAGCTAAAATGAAAAATAAATAGGGAGAGAGGGCACATTTTATAATAAAAAAAATATTATTATTTTGGGATTCCAATTCAGAAGTCCAAATTCAATTCAAAGAAAAAGCAAGAATTAAAAGATTCCTAATCAAGCATCAAAATTCAAACCAAATCAATGAACAAAATTTCAAATCAGAAGCAAGAATTAAAAGATTCGAAATCAAGCATCAAGATCTAAAATTCAAACCAAATCATTGAACAAAATTTCAAATCAAAAGTAAGAATTAAAAGATTCTAAATCAAGCATCAAAATTCAAAATTCTAACCAAATCAATAAACAAAATTCCAAATCAAAAGCAAGAATTAAAAGATTCCAAATCAAGCATCAAAATTCAAAATTCAAATAAAAAATCCAAATCAATTGTTATTGCCTTTTACAGGGTGGAAAGAGTAGCGAGTTTCTTTCATGTAATTGACAATGCCAGATAGCTCAGTCCGATTCGAAAGAACCCACCTGGAAAACCAGATAGCCCAACCCAGTTCAAAAAAACCCACCTGGAAGACCATATGTGTAATACCCTACTTCTTAAACCCAGTTTGATTACGCGGTTGACCTGGTTTAACCATACAGGAACCGAACCAGAGGGAGTTAGAGTGGGTTCCTTATGGGCTATGATGGCAAGGGTGACCTTAAACACCGGCTGGCTTGACAAGTCCGAGCCAGTGCCAGAAGAGACGGGAGTGCCCAAGCCGTGTACATGCACCTACCATAAGGCCATGTATGGATAAAACAGGTATTGTAGCCGTATATTAAGGTATATATGTATACTACATCGTATACTAGGGTGGGGTTCACGCTAGGCCCGAACTCTGTCAAAATCCCAAGTTTTGGCCCTTAGGTGGGCGGACAGGTGGGCGCACCCACCCACCTGAGTGACCCATCCATGTGAACTATTCAGTTAATTAGGAAGTATATATATAGCATTTATAATTCTCTTTTATTTTCATTTGACACCCGTACGTTGGTGAGGATAGTAAAGAGGAGAGAGAAAAGAAAGGGAAGAAGAAGGGAAGAGAAGGAAGAGGAAGAAGAGAAGGATTTCAGTGGCGCCGAAGCTTGATCTTCCCATTCCGGCACCGGGAGAGTGATCTTCAACTCTAGATCTACATTTAGAGGTAAGCAAAGTTGGGTTCCTTGAACATTCACCATACCCAAGCTTAAACCCTTGATTCGAGTAGGGTTTCTTGAGATCTTGTAAATCCCCTTTGAAATGATGAATCTAAGGTTTAATAGATGATTTATGTGTTGATCTTGAAGGATTTGAAGAGGTATTGACAAGGTGGAAGAAGCATTGTGGGTTTGAAGTGATTTGGAGGGTTTGAAGTTGTTCTTGAGCAAAGAAAGTAAGATGGTTTCCCATCACTTGAATCTAACCTAGATCTAGGTTAGAGCCATCCTATAAGACTTGAAAGTGTGAAGAATGGGTTGGGAAAAGCCCCCATTTGAATCCCCAAAGAATGAAGGAAGTTGGGAAGAAACAATAATTTTCCTGCCAAGACCGATGGGCCATCTGGCCCGCCTGTGAGCACCCACCTGAGAGGGCAGGGCCTTCGGGCACAACCGGCAGGCTAACCGGTAGGCCACCCTGCCCGCCGGTCTTAGCAGGGCCCCTGGCCCAACCGGCGGGCCAGACCAGCGGGCCAACCGGCAGGCCCCTACCCGTCGGTCCAAACCGGTGGGTAGAATCGGTGGGCCAGACAGCCCACCTGTCTGACCCACCCGAGTGGCCCCAAAGGTGATTCTTACGTCCGATTGGACCCAAATGGGACGTATGACCTTCTTTTAACGTTCTAAACATGATTTTGTCATCGGGTCTCGTTAATTTTGATTCCAAAATGGTGAAGTACTAACCCCGCTCAATCATGTTAGGTTCACCAAATCCTATGCTTCTCGCACCGGATCTCTCCCGTACCGAACGGGAATCCTTGAACACTACAAGTAAGTGGGGAGAGGATGTTTGGCATTGTTTCAAGGCATTTTTTGGCATTCATTTACTTGTATCTAGTCTAGTCATGCCATCATGAATATGCTATGTAGATTAGTCATCCTCATATTGTTATGCATGTGTGCTATGGTTACTTTCTAAATGCCAAGTGATGAGATGCTTATCTGATGAATGTTGACATCTTGGTGCATAATGCATTAATAGACTAGATGCTGTAGTCAGCTTGGAAACGAGTGCATTGGTGGCTCGTGGTATGGGACGCGGTGGCACTATGTAATCGTACTATTGTCATATAGGAGCATGCAGTTTAGGATTTTCACCGTCCCGTGCTACGACCCTTCCCAACAGGGGTTAAGGTGTTGGGTTACCATTTGGGGGGAAGCAGTGGTCGCGGTTGTCGGATCACTGTGGCAGTTAGACATAACGCCCGACGGGTCATTAGGATAGTCAGCAACCCCGGTGGTACATTCAAGAGGGCCAATCGTACTGCTTTTAAATTGCTGGAGTTAGCACCTTTAATTTCAATCATTTACTTTTCTGTTGAGAGCCGGTGGACGGCATTGTTTTTACTTTTCTGAGTACTCACGGTGGGCCTTCTCCGACAGCCCTATGGGCGTATCGTGGGATGGAGTTCGCAGCTCGTACCAAGAGTATACGCGCACTGTGGCTGTAGTAGCACTAAACCGAAGACTTAGTAATGTTGCTTAGGTGGATGTGATTTAAAATGTAATGCATGGCATGTAGTGCATATGATTGTGTTTTGATGTGTGGACTGCTGTGTGGTCCATTTTACCACTTACTGAGCTAGTGAGCTCATCCCACGGGTACCCCCTTTTTAGATGATTTTGTAGGTCATACATCTGAGGAGCACGGGGTGGGTCCCACAGTCGAGTTCCCTGAAGAGGACTGGTGGGCCCCTGAGGAGTTAGAGCACGACACTGACTGCTCGTGCAAGAGCTGTACTGTGGGACCGCAGTTCTGAGGCCAAGCTGAGCTCCACTTTTGAGGCCGAGCTGAGCTCTACCATGCGATGCCGAGCTGGGCTCCAACCTTGATGCCGAGCTGAGCTCTAGCCTTTGATACCGAGCCGAGCTGTGTACTCTGATTATTTTGATGGTTTCCTTTATGTACTTGATATGTGAATTGTACTTTTATTGTATAAATATCATGCCTTCGGGCCCACATGTTTATAACTATTGTATCACAATTCGGGTATCAAGTATTATGAGACTATTCACAGGTAAAACTTAGTCTTTCGCTGATCTGATAAGTTTTTATTAGTTATGTGTATGCTATGGTGGAATACAGTATCAGATGATCCTGGCAGGTTTGGGTTAACCGGTGTTAACCCGGTCACTGGCCCGGTTCAGTGTGAACGGGGTGTGACAACGGTGGTATCAGAGCGTGATGCTCTGCTCCACTCACAGCATACCATTAGAATCCCATAGACTTTATAATAGGGAAATGGGGTTGGGTTAATGTAAAAGCTTTAAAAGAGTAAAAGCCAAAGAATGAAGTATTAAAAAGGATTGCATTAGGTGTTACATTCATGACATGCGTGAGAGTAGATAAAGGGTAAATAAGTTGGTGTTATAACCTATAGAGTACTAGGTTGACGAAATTTAGGCAGCATAACGGCGTAAAGTGGAATTTCAAAAAAATTTACACACAAACACCTGATAAACAACAGATAATATGATATAACAAAGATCACAAGTAGAAAATACACCACAACTAAACTACACAAGTATTCCACATATGAATTCACCACAAAAGTCACTATCAAAATATATTATTCCACAAATGATTCCAATTACACTACAAATACAAGGAATAAGAAGGAATGGAATATACAACAAGGTCCACAAAAAAGGGAAAATAGATAAACAGCTGGTGTGGGCGAGCTAAGCCCTCACTGATCATCGTCGTCATCATCAATGATCACCACGTTCGTCGGAGGCCTAGAGTTGACGTCGAGGCGGTGGTCGTAGTAGTCAAACCTCGCGTTCACTAGCCGTACTGCCCTCCGTAGTTGGCCAAAGTCTGAGGACATGGCGTTAGCAGTGGTGCTCAAGTCCTGGCCCAGCTGGAGAAAGGAGTTCTCCAGAGTGGCCTGCCTCTCCAGGATGCGTTCCTCCCTGGAAGCACTCTCGTCCAGCCTTCTCAGTAGCTGAACTTGGCCATCCTGCAAGGCCTGCATAGTGGACATCATGCCCTCAAAATCGTACGCACCACTCCCAGGTGGTGGGGCTCTATGCGGTGAGGCTGCAGCTCTTGAGGAACTAAGACCGAGGCCTCTCGACTCCTGAGGCGCCTCCTCAGGGATGCCATCACCCACCAGATCATCCCCCTCATCCTGAGGAACATAGTCGTCATCCTCCTCGCTGGACTCCTCCTCCATGAGGACATTCTCCATAGGGGCAGCCCTCCTACCCCTACCTCTCTGAGCTCCTACCCTCGGAGGTGTATCCATAAGGATATGGAGACCAATCCTTAGGATGTTACTCCTGTCGAACCTATCAGCCGGAGTCTTCCCTTCCTCACCGCTCAGGTCCACCCCGAAGAACTCAAAGATCCTAGTGAGGATCCTGCCATAGGGGAATCCTCCATCCTCAGGGTGGGAAGTGTGGTGCTCCATCGTCTTGAGAATGATGTAGGGAAGGCACAAGTGCTTGACACCTCCCTCTACGGCCGTGAAGATGCAGAAAGCGATGAAGGCCACCATGAAACCCACCTGGTTCCAGTGACCTCCTCTGGGGAGCAGGTTGAACTGGACCAACCGGGTAAATAAGCGAACCTCGGGGTAGAAGGACGTCTCAGACTCCGGACGGGTGCTGCTGCCGCAGATGGTCTCGTAGATGAAGTCTGGCGTCTCCAAGCTCATGAATGGTCCCAGAGGCTTACTCCTGGGAGGACTGTAGTATCGGTGCCCAGCTGCCGATATGCCCAAGATACTGGCCAAGGTATCCACAGTCAGCTGGATGTCGACCCCCTTCACCAAGCTGACTATGGTGAACTCCCCGTATAGATAAGACACCTCCAAGTTACAGTAGAACCGATGGACTAGCTGCTCGTAGCATGAACGGTCTACGTGGAGGATAGACTCCCAGCCCAATGCTGAGAACCTCTCCTAAAGCCGAGCCTGGTGGAAGTCGTCGACTACCACGGTCTTCTCCATCATCACTGACCTCTTCAGGAAAATCGGCCAGTTGGCTGCTGCCTCTGCACTAAGGAAGAGCTCCTCATCATAGTCTGTAGGGTCAGACCGGGTAGGTTCGGGTCTCCCTGTGTGGGGGGCTGAAGAGCTGGTTTCCGCACTCTTCCGCTTAGAAGCGGTAGTCTTACGTCTAATGCCAGAGGAAGAGGGTCCCTTGCCGGTGCGAGATGACATCCTGGCAAGAAGAAAAGAAAGTGGGGTGAGTAAAGAAAGGAAAATGACAGCAGTAAAAGGGAAACCCAAAACCCAAATTCTCACAAAATAGAAACGGCGACAAGCTAGAAATGATAGGGAGCCAATGGATATGATGCACGGTAGGTGACAAAGTGGGGATACCTGATAAAACAGCAAAATGATAGCAAAGAGCATATTTAACATGAGGGGATTCGATTCCAATGCGTAAATTCAAACACAATGGAGTACAACTTGAAACCATAGGTCTAAGACGAAATGCATTGGTAGCGGGATCATGAAAGTACAAAAACATACCCAAATAGACTATGGAGGTCCACGAATACAAGTATGTGATGAAGATCAAGGAAACCAATACAAAAGAGGGGTTTTTCATGGGAAGACATGGGGATTCCAAGAAAAAGAGACATTCCACATGTTCTATAGCATGTTAAGCACAAATCAAGAATAATGCATCACAAATGAATCATTAATTGGAGAAAAAGAGCGAGAATTGAAGAAACCCCCAAATTTGGAAACCTAGGGCACGATTTGGGGTTTTTCTCCAAATGAGGAGATAAAATCCTAATAAACTACAAATGACCACAAGAGAAACATCACAATCACGTGGCAATACTATTCTATGGAGAGAAATATGGAAAGAAAGCCTAGATTAAAGCCTACACATGGATTTACCCCCTAAGTGAAAATTCTGAGAAAAAGGAGAAGGAAAACTTACTTGGAAGTGAGAGATGTAAATCTTCTCAAAAGGCGCCGAGTTGATGAGTAGAGTCACGAGTAGAAGCGCCGAGGAGACCTCCAAGATCGCCCAAGGAAGAGAGGGAGAGAGAGAAAGGAATTGGGGAAGAGTCAAGACAGAATAGGGTCTGTAGGGCCCTGTTCGTGTTTTTACTCGGCCAAGACCGGTGGGCCCGATCGGCGGGCCCCTACCTGCCGGTGCCACCCGCCGGTTTGAGGTACTAGGATCGACGGGCCCGATCGGTGGGTCTCTACCCGCCAGTGCAACCCACCGGTTGTATAAACTTGGGAAAATTTTGAAATTTTTTTTTATGATATTACTACATGTTTATATTGATTATTATTATTATTATTGTTCCTATGTTAAGGTGTTATGGTCAAGTGGGACCATTGACACACCTGTTGGGGCATTGGCCCTGTATCGTGGAATTAAGTTGCGGTAAATTGCAGGCAATCATACACTACAACACCTTATGTGATGGCATAAATTTGTGTGCCAAAATCAATTCTACGGTGTTTAACCAATATGGTGTGTGATATGTTCCAGGTACAGGGATACGATGGTACGTACTAGATCCAGTAGCAATGCCCGAGGTACCTCGCATGGTCCTCGTCCGGTCGGTTGACCACTGAATCCCAAGAGGTCCCACTCTGTGGGGCAAACCTCACCTCCACTACCTCCAGAGACCCTTGGTCAGGGTGGGGCACATGGGGACCCACCTATGACTACACTCCCGGACCCTCCACCGGTCATTATACCGGGAGATGTGGCTACCATAATTCAGCAGTCACAACAGGCTTTTCAGCAACAAATGCTTCAACAACAACAAGCATTTATGACTGCTATTCAGCAACAGTTGGACTATTCTCAATCGGGTCAACCTCCCCGGGTACTCACTCCACAGGACCCGCCTGTAGGGTCGGGAACGGGACCACAAGTGGGGGGTACACCTCCAATTCCACCATTCGGTATTCCTCAGTATGGGGTGCCCCCTCCATACTCTTACTATCCGGCTTATGCTCCTAACTTCCCGCCGACGAATAACACGTCAAAGGTAGTGGAGTCATTCAAGAGGAACTTACCACCTATATTCTCTAAGGTGGGGAGTGATCCTCTGGAACCGGACCAATGGATCCAAGAACTAGAGAAAATATTTGAGGTGCTTGAGTGCACGGACGCATAGAAACTCATTTGTGCTGGGTTGTAACTCAAGAAGGAGGCAAATTCTTGGTGGCAAGCCTCCAAGCCCATATTGCTGGCTGCCCATCCAGAACCCACTTGGGAACAGTTTAAGGAGTTGTTCTTGGACAACCATTATCCACGCAGCTTCAGAGACCGCAAGGAGACTGAGTTTATGGATTTAACTCAAGGAGGTAAGACTGTCCTTGAATACCAACAACAATTTGAGAGTTTGTTCCATTTTGCCCCAAGGCATATGAGGGCAGCTGAAGAGAAGGCCGCGAGGTTCCTAAAAGGCCTAAAAGCATCCATTGGGTCTGTACTTGAGGTCTTGGATTTGACTGACTATATCCAGATTGTGCAGAAGGCCAAGACCATGGAGGATAAGCAAAGGGGAGAACAGTCCCTCACCCCTGGACTGTGGAAGAGAACAAACCCATTTCAGGACATGGGGAACTCCTTCAAGGCATACCACGGATCGTACAGTTCTGGGCCTATGTATAGGTAGCCTATAGGCCATCTGGCTACCCTTCTAGACCAGCTAGTGGTTCGGGCTCCACAACTTTTCGCCCGAACACTAGTGCGGCACCTACAGCTCCAAGGCCACCTCGACCTCCATCTGCAATGGGTCAAGTGCAGAGGGGCCCCGCCCCAGTTCTGACATCTTAGATTCGTTACTTCAACTGCCATTCTTATGGCATTATGCAAAAGAGTGTCGGCCAGACCAGCCTTGCCCTCCAGTCAGCCCTCTGCGATCTGACCTCCTTTAACTCAGGGAAGTCAACTGCAGGGAATGATGTATGCTCTATCAGCTGAGGAAGCTGAGGCCAGTACAGAAGTAGTAGCAAGTACATTTTAAATTTAGAATTTCCTTATGTTAAATATTGATGACCTACTAAAATTATATGCATTGTTACACTAGGTATCCTACCCATATCAGGCATACCAGCCTATGTTTTATTCGATTCAGGAGCTACTCATTCATTCGTATCTAAGAGATTCGCAGAGAAATTGGGAATGTCACCCAAGATCCTGGATCACGGAATGATTGTTAGTATGCCTACTGGTAAAGTTACACAGTTGAAGGAAGTGTATGGGCCGTGCCCAGTGGAAATTAGTGGAAAGAAATCTGAGGCACAACTCATTAAGTTCAATATGCAGAATTTTGATGTTATACTGGGTATGGATTGGTTGTCGGCTCATCGAGCTAATGTGATGTGTGCTGAAAAGTTGATTAGAGTGACAGATGACGAAGGGAAAGAATTGGTATACCGAGCAGATAAAATGAAACGGGTGAGGAAGGTCCTTGTCTCTGCTCTTCAAGCGGTAAAGTTGCTAGAAAGTGGATGTCAGGGTTACTTAGCATCGGTACTTGATGTTGATGCAAGGATTACACCTCTAGAAGAGGTAAAGGTGGTTAAAGAGTTTCACGACGTTTTCCCAGATGATTAGATGAATTTACCACCTGATAGAGAGTTGGAGTTTGCCATAGATTTGACTCCTGGAGCAGCTCCAGTATCTAAGGCTCCATACAGGATGGCGCCAGCTGAATTGAAGGAGTTGCAGACAGTAACTATTGGAAAAGGGGTTTATTTGCCCAAGTGTTTCACCTTGGGGTGCCCCAGTGTTGTTTGTCAAGAAGAAAGATGGTAGCTTGCGTATGTGCATCGATTACTGGGAATTAAATAAGCTAACCATTAAGAACCGGTATCCATTGCCACGTATTGATGATCTATTTGACCAGTTGCAGGGAGCCAGAGTATTTTCAAAGATAGACCTTCGGTCCGGCTATTATCAGCTCAAGATAAAGAGCAGTGATATACCCAAAACAACATTTAGGACTCGGTATGGTCACTATGAGTTCCTGGTGTTATCTTTCGGGTTAACTAATGCACCGGCAGCATTCATAGATCTAATGAATCGAGTATTTCAGGATGTGCTCGATAAATGGGTAATTGTTTTTATTGACGACATCTTGATCTACTCCAAGACCGAAGAGGAGCACACTTAACACTTGAGAATGGCGTTACAGAGGTTGAGAGAACAACAGTTGTTTGCCAAGTACAGCAAGTGTGAATTCTGGCTTGAACAAGTTGGATTCCTGGGGCACGTAGTGTCTAAAGCTGGAATCGAAGTAGATCCTGATAAGGTGAAAGCAATAGTGGAATGGGAAAGCCCCAAGAATGTTACTGAAATTAGAAGCTTCTTGGGTTTGGCTGGATACTACCGGGGCTTCATTGAGAATTTTGCTCGGATCTCAGCACCAATGACCAAGTTGACTAAAAAGGGGGTGAAATTCGACTGGGTAGAGGAATGTGAGAAGAGCTTCCAGGAATTGAAAGAAAGGTTGGTGACGGCCCCTGTGTTGACCATCCCTGAAGGCACAGGTGGAATGACAGTCTACACTGATGCTTCCAAAGTTGGTTTGGGTTGCGTTCTCATGCAACGCGGTAAAGTAATAGCGTATGCATCCCGAAAACTAAAGGAGTATGAGAAGAACTACCCCACTCATGATTTAGAACTAGCCGCAATCATTTTTGCCCTTAAGATTTGACGACATTATTTGTATGGGAAGAAGTGTGAGATATACAGTGATCACAAAAGCCTGAAGTACTTCTTCACCCAGAAGGATCTGAACATGAGACAGAGGAGATGGCTTGAGCTCATAAGGATTATGACTGTGATATTCAGTATCATCCCGGCAAGGCAAATGTAGTGGCAGATGCATTGAGTCGGAAGACACAGACTGTGTCGCTCTCATACTTAGCAATCAGCCCACCACTCGTGCAAGAGGCGATACTAATGGATGAAACCCTCTTGTATGAAGGGGCAACCTTAGAGTTTGGACCTCAACCAGAAAACCTTAAATGGTTGATTGTATCCTTGACGGCTCTACAGGTGCATCCGGCAATTAGGCAAGAGGTGATAATGAAGCAACCTTTGGATCCTGAATTGCAGCGGATCAGAGTTAAGGTTCAAGATCAAACAATGAACGACCCAGATTTTGCTTTAGCCAGTGATGGGGCATTGATGTTTCGAGATAGATTGTGTGTACCCGATGATTTAGATATACAAGACAAAATAGTGCTAGAAGCACATAGCTCCGAGTACTCACTTCACTCAGGAAGTACCAAGATGTTCAAAGACCTCAAACAAAGTTACTGGTGGCTAAACATAAAAGTCACCATAGCTCTGTATGTGGCTACTTGTCTTACCTGCCAGAAAGTAAAAGCTGAGAGGCATCGACCTTATGGTACTCTTCAGCCACTCCCAGTACCAGAATGGAAGTGGGAAAGGATTACAATGGACTTCGTCACCGGACTACCAAGTACACCTAAGGGAATGGAAGCGATATGGGTGATCGTTGATTGGCTTACCAAGACTGCTCATTTCATTCCCATCAAGACCAAGTTCTCCATGGCCAAACTAGCATAACTTTACATGGACAACATAGTGCGCTTACATGGAGTGCCAGTGAGCATTGTTTCAGATAGGGACCTAGGTTCACTTCCAGATTTTGGAAAAGCTTACAGCGTGCCTTGGGATCACAATTGAATTTGAGTACTGTTTTTCCACCCACAGACGGATGGTCAGTCGGAGCGAACCATACAGATATTAGAGGACATGCTCAGGGCATGTACAATGGAGATGAGTGGCAGTTGGGAAGAATATATACCTCTTATGGAGTTTGCAAATAACAACAGTTACCAAGCTACAATTGGGATGGCTCCGTATGAGGCGTTATATGGCAGAAAGTGCAGAACTCCTTTGTATTGGGATGAGGTAGGTGAGCGTCGAATGTTAGGACCTGAGATGATACAGATGACTTGTAACAAAGTCGACGTTATTAGAGAACGGATTAAAGCAGCTCAGTCCCATCAAAAGAGCTATGCGAACACCTGCAGAAAAGATATTGAATTTCAGCCAGGAGAAAAGGTATTTCTCAAGATCTCTCCTACTAAAGGGTTGCAAAGGTTTCACCGAAAGGGGAAGTTGAGCCCAAGATACATTGGACTATTTGAGATCTTAGCCCGGGTTGGCTCAGTAGCCTACATGCTTGCTCTGCTACCTTCACTTGGGCATGTTCATAATGTATTCCATGTATCCATGCTGAAGCGATACGTTCATGATCCCTCTCATGTATTACCCATGGAGCAAGAATACTTTGAAGCTGACATGACCTATACAGAGCAGCCAACTGAAATTTTGGACCGAAAGGTGAAAACCCTTCGCAACTGAAATTTTGGACCGAAAGGTGAAAACCCTTCGCAACCGCTCCATTTCCTATGTAAAGGTGCGATGGGCTAATCATTCACTTGAAGAAGCATCTTGGGAGAAAGAGGATGAAATGCAAGCCAAGTACCCTCATCTTTTTTATCAACCAAGTACGCAATTTCGATGATGAAATTTTTCAGAAGGGGGGGTAAATGTATTACCCTACTTCTTAAACCCAGTCTGATTACACGGTTGACCCAGTTTAACTATGCAGGACCCGAACCGGAGAGAATCAGAGCGGGTTCTTTATTGACTATGATGGCAAGGGTGACCTTAAACACCGGCTGGCCCGATAAGTCCGAGCCAGTGCCAGAAGAGATGGGAATACCTAAGCCGTGTACTGTGATTTTTCCATCCGATTGGGCCCAAATCGGACGTGTGACCTTCTTTTAGGATTCTAAACATGATCGTGTCATTGGATCGTGTTAA
>NW_024869161.1:0-4120 GCF_013358625.1 Macadamia integrifolia
ACTCCTCCTCCATGGGAACATCCTCCATAGAGGCAGCTCTCCTATCCCTACCTCTCTGAGCTCCTGCTCTCTGAGGTGTATCCATAAGGGTGTGGAGACCCATCCTCAAGAGGTTACCCTTGTCAAACTTGTCCGCTGGAGTCTTCCCCTCCTCACCACTCAAGTCCACTTTGAAGAACTCGAAGATCCTAGTGAGGATCCTGCCATATGGGAATCCTCCATCCTCGAGGTGAGAAGTGTGATGCTCTATGGTCTTGAGGATGACATAGGGTAAGCACAAGTGCTTGTCACCTCCCTCTAAAGCCTTGTAGATGCAGAAAGATAAAAAGGCTGCCATAAAGCCCACCTGGTTCTGGTGACCTCCTCTGGGGAGCAAGTTGAACTGGACCAATCGAGCAAATACACGAACCTCTGGGAAAAAGGATGTCTCAGACTCCGGACATGCACTGCTACCACAGATGGTCTCACAAATGTAGTCCAGTGTCTCCAAACTCATGAATGGGCCCAGGGGCTTACTCCTGGGAGGACTGTAGTAACGGTGCCCGGCTACAGAGATGCCCAAAATGCTGGCCAAGGTGTCCACGGTCAGCTGGATGTCCACCCCCTTCACCATGCTGACTATAGCATACTCCCCGTACCTATAGGAAACCTCCAGGTTACAGTAGAATCTACGAACCAGCTGCTCGTAGCACGGACAGTCTACTTGGAGGATGGACTGCTAGCCCAGTACTGTGAACCTCCCAGAGCTGAACCTTATGGAAGTCGTCGACTACCACGGTCTTCTCCATCATTACCGACCTCTTTAGGAAGGCCAGCCAGTTGGCTGCTGCCTCTAAATTGTGGAAGAGCTCCTCATCGTAGTCAGAAGGATCAAACTGGGCAGGTCTAGGTCTCCCTGTGCGGGGGGCTGGAGAACTAGTTCCCGCACTCTTCCGCTTAGAAGTGGTGGTCTTACGTCGGGTGCCAGAGGATGCGGGCTCCTTACCTTTGCGAGATGACATCCTGGTAAGAAAAGAGAAAAGCAGGGTGAGTAAGGAAAAAGAGAATAACAAGGCGAATAAAAAGAGGGGTGAGCAATAAGAGCAAGCCCCAAAACTCAATCCTCACAACACAGAAAAGTGACAAGACAGAGAGTAGGGCAAAACAGCAAGGTAACAAGAGGCATATGAGGACAACTGAAGAGAAGGCTGCGATATTTCTAAAGGGCCTAAAGGCATCCATTGGGTCTGTACTTGAGGTCTTGGATTTGACTGACTATGGCCAGATTGTGCAGAAGGCCAAGACTATGGAGGATAAGCAGAAGGGGAAACAGTCCCTCACCCCTGGACTGTGGAAGAGAATAAACCCATTTCCGGATATGGGTAACTCCTCCAAGGCATACCACGGATCGTACAGTTCTGGGCCTACATATAGGAAACCCTATAGACCATCTGGATACCCTTCTAGACCAGCTGGTGGTTCGGGCTCCACATCTTGTGGCCCGAACACTAGTGTGGCACCTACAGTTCCAAGGCCACCCCGACCTCCATCTTCAACGGGTCAAGTGTAGAGGGGCCCCACCCCAGTTCCGACATCTCAGATCCATTACTTTAACTGCCATTCCTATGGGCACTATGCAAAAGACTGTCGGGTCAGACCAGCCTTGCCCTCCAGTCAGCCCTCGGCGTACCGACCTCCCTTAACTCGGGGAAATCAGCCGCAGGGAAGGATGTATGCCCTATCAGCTGAGGAAGCTGAGGCCAGCAAAGAAGTAGTAGCAGGTACATTTTAAATTAAGAAATTCCTTATGTTAATTATTGATGACCTGCTGAAATTATATGCATTGTTACACTAGGTGTCCTATCCATATCGGGCATACTGGCCTATGTTTTATTTGATTCAGGAGCTACACATTCATTCGTATCTAAGAGATTTGCCGAGAAACTTGGGATGCCACCCAGGATCCTAGATCAAGGAATGATTGTTAGTATGCCTACTGGTAAAGTTACACAGTTAAAGGAGATGTATGGGCCGTGCCTTGTGGAAATTAGTGGGAAGAACTTTGATGCACAACTCATTAAGTTCAATATGTAGAATTTTAATGTTATACTGGGCATGGATTGGTTGTCAGCTCATCGAGCTAATGTGATGTGTGCTGAAAAGCTGATTAAGGTAACAAATGACAAAGGAAGAGAATTGGTATACTAAGCAGATAACATGAAGCGGGTGCGGAAGGTCCTTGTCTCCGCCCTTCAAGCGGTAAAATTATTAAAGAGTGGATGTCAGGGCTACTTAGCATCGGTACTTGATGTTGATGCAAGGATTACACCTCTAGAAGAGGTAAAGGTGGTTAAAGAGTTTCTTGACGTCTTCCCAGATGATCTGATGCATTTACCACCTGATAGAGAGTTGGAGTTTGCCATAGATTTGACTCCTGGAGGAGCTCCAGTATCTAAGGCTCTGTACAGGATGGCATCAGCTGAATTAAAGGAGTTGCAGATGCAGTTGCAGGAATTATTGGAAAAAGGGTTTATTCTCCCAAGTGTTTCACCTTGGGGTGCCCCAGTATTATTTGTCAAGAAGAAAGATGGCAGCTTGCGTATGTGCATTGATTACCGGGAGTTGAAGAAGCTAACCATTAAGAACCAGTATCCATTGCCACACATTGATGATTTATTTGACCAACTTCAGGGTGCAAGGGTATTTTCAAAGATAGACCTTAGATTAGGCTATTATCAACTCAAGATAAAGAGCAGCAACATCCCCAAGACAACATTCAGGACTCGATATGGTCACTATGAGTTCCTAGTGTTATCTTTTGGGTTAACCAATGCACCGGCAGCATTCATGGATTTAATGAATCGAGTATTTCATAATGTACTCGATAAATGGGTAATTATTTTTATTTATGACATCTTGATCTACTCCAAGACAGAAAAGGAGCACACCCAACATTTGAGAATGGTGTTACAGAGATTGAGAGAACAATGATTGTTTGCCAAATACAGCAAATGTGAATTTTGGCTTGAGCAAGTTGGATTCCTGGGGCACGTAGTGTCTAAGGCCGGAATCGAGGTAGATCCTGATAAGGTGAAAGCAGTAGTAGAATGGGAAAGCCCCAAGAATGTCACTGAAATTAGAAGCTTCTTGGGTTTGGCTGGATATTACCTGCGCTTCATTGAGAATTTCGCTCGAATCTCAGCACCAATGACTAAATTAACCAAAAAGAGTGTGAAATTCGACTGGGTAGAGGAATGTGAGAAGAGTTTCCAAGAATTGAAGAAGAGGTTGGTGTTAGCCCCTGTGTTGACCATCCCTGAAGGCACAGGTGGAATGACAGTCTACACTGATGCTTCCAAAGTTGGTTTGGGTTGTGTTCTCATGCAACATGGTAAGGTAATAGCGTATGCATCCCGACAACTAAAGGAGTATGAAAAGAACTACCCCACTCATGACTTGGAACTAGCCGCAGTCATTTTTGCCCTTAAGATTTGGCAACATCACTTGTATGGGGAAAGTGTGAGATATACAGTGATCACAAAAGCCTTAAGTACTTTTTCACCCAGAAGGATTTGAACATGAGGTAGAGGAGATGGCTTGAGCTTATGAAGGATTATGACTGCGACATTCAGTATCACCCCGGTAAGGCGAATGTGGTGGCAGATGTGTTGAGTCAGAAGGCACAGACAGTGTCACTCTCGTACTTAGTAGTCAACCTATCACTTGTACAAGAGGCGACGCCATTGGATGAAGCTCTCTTATATGAAGGAGCAACCTTAGAGTTTGAATGTCAATTGGAAAACCTTAAATGGTTGACTGTATCCTTGACGACTCTACAGGTACATCCGACTATTATGCAAGAGGTGATAATGAAACAACCTTTGGATCCTGAATTGCAGTGGATCAGAGTTAAGGTTCAAGATCAAATGATGAATGACCCAGATTTTGTTTTAGCCAGTGATGGGGCATTGATGTTTCGAGGCAGATTGTGTGTACCCGATGATTTGGATATACAAGACAAGATAGTGCGAGAAGCACATAGCTCCGAGTACTCACTCCACCCAGGAAGTACAAAGATGTACAAAGACCTCAAACAAAACTACTGGTGGCCAAGCATGAAAGTCACAATAGCTCTGTATGT
>NW_024869161.1:4421-33390 GCF_013358625.1 Macadamia integrifolia
AAGCTACAATTGGGATGGCTCCGTATGAGGCGTTATATGGCTGGAAGTGCAGAACTTCTTTGTATTTGAATGAGGTAGGTGAACATCGAATGTTAGGACCTGAAATGATACAGATGACTTGCGACAAGGTCAACATTTTTCGAGAACGGATTAAAGCAGCTCAGTCCCGTCAAAAGAGCTATGCAGACACCCACAGAAAAGACATTGAATTTCAGCCAGGAGAAAAGGTATTCCTTAAGATCTCTCATACTAAAGGGTTGCAAAGGTTTCACAGAAAGGGGAAGTTGAGCCCAAGATACATTGGACCATTTGAGATCTTAGCCCGGGTTGGCTCAGTAGCCTATATGCTTGCTCTGCCACCTTCACTCGGGGATGTTCATAATGTATTTCATGTATCCATACTGAAGTGATATGTTCATGATCCCTCTCATGTATTACCCGTGGAACCAGAATATCTAGCAGCTGACATGACTTATATAGAGCAGTAGACTGAAATTTTGGACCGAAAGGTGAAGACCCTCCGCAACCGCTCCATTTCCTATGTAAAGGTGCGATGGGCTAATCATTCACTTGAAGAAGCATATTGGGAGAAAGAGGATGAAATCCAAGCCAAGTACCCTCATCTCTTTGAACAACCAGGTACACCAATTTTGAGGATGAAATTTTTAGAAAAGGGGGGGTAAATGTAATACCCAACTTCTTAAACCCGGTCTGATTCCACGGTTGACCCGGTTTAACCATGCAGGAGCTAAATCGGAGAGAGTTAAGGCGGGTTCCTTATGGACTATGATGGCAAGGGTGACCTTAAACACCGGCTGGCCCGACAAGTCTGAGCCAGTGCCAGAAGAGACGGGTGTACTCAAGCCGTGTACATGCACCTATCATAAGGCCATGTACGGATGAAGCAGGTATGTAGCCGTATATTAAGGCGCATACGTATATTACATCATATTCCAAGAGTGAGATTCGTGCCGAGGGTCAAATTCTGTCAAAATCCCAAGTTTTGGGCCTCAGGTGGGCGGACAGGTGGGCGCATCCACCCACCTGAGTGACCCACCCATGTGAATTACTTAGTTATTTAAGAAGTATATATAGCATTTATGATTTTCTTTTCTTTTCTCATTTATGACACTCGGACGTTGGTGAGAAGAGTAAAGAGGAGAGAGAAAAGAAAGGAAAGAAGAGGAGAAGAGAAGGAAGAGGAAGAAGAGATGGATTTCAACGGCGCCGAGGCTTGATCTTCCCATTCCGATGCCAGAAGAGTGATCTCCAACACTAGATCTATGTTTAGAGGTGAGCAAAGGCTGGGTTCCTTAAACTTTCACCATACCCAAGTAAAACCCTTGATTTGGGTAGGGTTTCTTGAGATCTTGTAAATCCCCCTTGAGATGATGAATCTAAGGTTTGATAGATGATTTATGTGTTGATTTTGAAGGATTGAAGAAGGGTTTCCACGGTTGCAAGAGCATTGTTGATTTGAAGTGATTTTCGGGTTTTGAAGGTGTTCTTGAGCAAAGAAGGTAAGATGGCTTCCCATTCCTTAAATCTAACCTAGATCTAGGTTAGAATCATCTTATGAGACCTTGAATAAGTGAAGAATGGGTTTGGAAAAGCCCTATTTGAATCCCCAAAGGTTGGGGGAAGTTTGGGAAGAAACAGTAGTTTCCCGCCAAGACCGGTGGGCCACTTGGCTTGCCTGTGGGTACCCGCCTAAGAGGGCAGGGCCTTCGGGGCCAAAGGGTGGGCCAAACCAACGGGCCGACCAGCGGGCCACCCTGCCCGCCGGTCTTAGCAAGGCCCTCAGGCCCAATCGACAGGCCAGATCAGTCGGCCAACCGGTGGGCCGACCTACCCGCCGGTCCAGACCGATGGGTTTGACTGGTGGGTTAGACAGGTGGGCTGTCCGACCCACCCGAGAGGCTCCGAATGTGATTTTCACGTCCGATTGGACCCAAAGCTGATGTGTGAGCTTCTTTTAGGATTCTAAATATGATCTTATCATTGGATTGTGTTGATCTTGATCCCAAAGTGGTGAAATACTAACCCTGCTCACTCATTATAGGTTCACCAAATCTCATGCTTCTCGCACCGGATCTCACCCGTACCGAGCGTGAGTCCTTGTACACTACAGGTAAGTGGAAAGAGGACGTTTGGCATTATTTCAAGGCATTGTTTAGCAATCATTTAATTGTATCTAGTCTAGCCATGTCATCATGAAAATGCTATGTAGATTAGTCATCCTCACATGGTTATGCATGGGTGTTGTGTTTATTTTCTAAATGCCAAGCGATAATATGCTTCTATGATGAATGTGGACATCATTGTGCATGATGCATTAATAAACTAGATGCCATAGTCAGCTTAGAAATGAGTGCATTGGTGGCCCGTGGTATGGGACGCGGTGGCACTATGCAATCGTACTATTATCATATAGGAGCATGAGGTTTAGGATTACTATCTACCCATGCTATGACCCTTCCTAGCGGGGTTAAGGTGTTGGGTTACCATTTGGGGGGAAGCAGTGGTTGCGGTTGTTGGGTCACTGTGGCGGTTAGACATTACGCCTGGTCGGTCATTTGGACAGTCGACAACCCCAGTGGTATATTCAAGAGGGCCAATCGTACTGCTTTTAAATTGCTGGAGTCAACACCTTTAATTTTCAGTCATTTGCTTTATGTTCAGAGCCGGTGGTCGGTATGTTTTTATTTTTTCGAGTACTCATGGTGGGCCTTCTTCGATAGCCCTATGGGCGTATCGCAGGATGGAGTTCGCGGCTCGTACCCAGAGCATACGCGTACTGTGGCTGTAGTAGCACTAAACCAAAGACTTAGTAATGTTGCTTAGGTGGATGTGATTTAAAATGTATTGCATAGCATGTAGTGCATATAGTTGTGAATTGTTGTGTGGACTGTTGTGTGGTCCATCTTTCCACTTACTGAGCTAGTGAGCTCATCCCACGTGTGCACCTCTTTTAGATGATTTTACAGATCATCAACCAGATGAGCACGGAGCGGATCCCACAGTTGAGTTCCCTGAAGAGGACTGGTGGGTCCCTGAGGAGTTAGAGCACGACACTAGTTGCTCGTGTGAGAGTTGTGCTGCGGGACTGCAGTTCTGATACCGAGCTGAGCTCCACTTTTGATGCCGAGCTGAGCTCTACCTTGTGATGCTGAGCTGGGCTCAACCTTTGATACCGAGCTGAGCTCTAAGCTTCGATACCGAGGAGCTATGCACTTTGATTTTTTATGATTCCTTTTGTGTACTTGATATGTGAATTATACTTTTATTGTGTAAATATCATGCCTTCGGACCCACATGTATTTAACTATTGCATCACAATTCGGGTATCAAGTATTATGGGAATATTCACATGTAAACCAAGTCTTCCGTTGAACTGATGAGCTCTTTCTTAGTTGTGTGTATGCTGTGGTGGAATACTGTATCAGATGATCCTGGCAGGTTTGGGTTAATCGGTGTTAACCCGGTCACTAGCCCAATTCTGTGTGAACCGGGTGTGACAATGATGCCCTTTCTTGTGTATTTCCTTCATGCTTCAATTTCCTTTTGTTTTTGTCTTGACCATGTTCTTTTAGGGGAGAACACGATGTGTAGATCTTTCTACTGTTCAGTCACACGTCAGTGCTATTGATCCTTCATAAGCTGGACCCTCTACTAGTGCGGGTGGGTCTCTCAGAATAGCCGACATCCCCTTCTATGGCTTCCCAGGTTGGTGCTACCCTAACACAGCCAATCCTAGCCTCCCTCATCTTCTAGAGCGGAAAACAGATGTAGATTCTTCCCTTGGGCTGCCCATTCCTTATGACTATGTGAGTATCTGACCATCCTTCAATTGACTTTCGACCTCCTTTGGCTGACATGCTATTTCTCAGGTGTCTCCGGAGGTCTATTATGAGATCAGGAGGATGCATTATGGCTTATGTGAGGTAATGATCGCTAAGGTATTTTCTACCTCTTTCTCTTTATTTTTTCCATTGTTCTTTCATTATTCTTCTTCTTGATCCTCTCCTATATTCCTTAGGATGGAAGGATTGTTGCCTTGGAGAGCCAAGTTAGCTCCTACCAGCAGGAAATTGCCCAACAGGATGCACTGATTCAAGATATGATGCAGAGGCTGAAGCAGACTGGAATAGCATCTGCAAGTTCCCTGGTACACCATGAGGGTAATTCAAAGTATGGTTCAGATGATGACTTTACTTCTTAGGAACCTGTTCTTGTAGTTCCTGCAAGTGTAAACACATGTATATTTTTTCTTTTTCTTTTTCTCTCCCCCTTGTCTGTTCATCATTTTATTTTGGTGTCTTATGAATGAAAATCTATCTTTGACACAAAGAGAACCTTTTCTTTTTGTTTTTGTTTGTGGTTTGCAATGTTTAGGCAAAATCAATTCCACAGCTCAAGTCATAATTAGAATAATTGGGATAACACAAAAATCCAAATACTCTCTCATTCTATTAGCAAATGAATTACATAAAAAGAGGAACAATTTTCCTACCATAGATAGGATAGGTGAGTAACAAGGTGTGGAGATAACTCTTGAGGTGGGTGAAAGTTCAATAACTCTTCTGGGTCCATCACCTCAAGCCCATGTTGTTGGCCAATGTACGTAGGCAAATAAAAGGATGTGTGAGTCAATCCCATCAACCTGATGTAAGTAGCTAGGGGTCTTCATCAGAAAATCTTCTTGTGGCCCCCTTGGGCATCTCTATACATTATCTCGTATAGTCCTTTCCTACAGGTACTTCTCCTAGTCAGTGATAAGGTTGAATTTTGAAACTTCTCTCTTATCCTGGTAGCAAAGAGCTTTGAGCGGGCCTTCTTTTAATGGGTTAGTTAACTTCAGTTTCTCGAGGAGCCAAATTTGAAAAATAGTAGGACTCCCTTGATAATGATCTAGTCTGAATCTATAGCCGTGGCTCATGTCATTAAATCCCTTGAATGTTTCTGCGAGAACTGTAGGGATGATGTCACTTCCTTTCTTTAACTGGTTTACCACCTCAATCAGAACGGGTGGTGCACCACGCCCGGGAGTTCAGAGAACATAACGAGCTATGATGCAAAGTAAATAAGCATCCTGTGATCTCTATTGATGGATTCCTCCCATTGGTAGATATTGGAGGAAGATTTGGGCCACCTTCAGAATGTCAATCTTCCCATACTTGACGAATTGCTTCACTTCCTCTTCTTTCCATCTGAAGAAGTCTTAAATTTCCTCTGAATAGTCTTTCTTCAAAGATGGTTAGAATAATTTGCCTTTGGGTGGAGATAACATACAAACTTGGAATTCCTTGAGAGTTGGGTAGATCTCTACTAATCCAAACTGAAATAAATGCAGATTGGCATCCCAATGTTGAGGCACCTATCGGAGTAATTGGTGATGTAATTTCACACACTCGATCCGACCAAGAAATAACACATTCATGGATTCCAGCAATCCTAACACCCTCATGTTCATGTCTAACGTCCATTTCCTCAATGTTTCATCCAACGAGCTCTTGATTTTTCTTGAAACTATCACAAATAAAAGAGATATATGATTTATCAAAGCATTACTCATTAGCTAATGACTCAAACAAGCCTTTACCACCATTGCATCAAGCTCTTTTTTTTTTAACTGATCAAGGATGGAGAATAAACTAGCCTTGATAAACAAGTGCCGGGTGGTGATTTTCTTTTAGGAGATAGAATCCTGGATAAGAGTTTGATGGACCATAGGTGAATGAAAAATAGCTAATGGCCTTGCATGCCAAATGGTGATTCTTGGGAGACATAAACTATGATGATCTTTTAAGATACCTTGATTATTAATTTAGGAACCAATTTATTGCCTTGAGATGGTTGAGATTGCACTTGCACATGTCAAGTTGCCTACGTATCCCTTGAGATGAATCAGGTCTGACATAGTTCAGGATGTTCACCCTTTTAGATATAATATTCCTTGAGTTGATCCATGTTGACCAGTCTGGGTATTTCTTCGTCGTTGTGGTCTATCAGTTTCACAGGTTTTCTTGGTAAAATCTCTTTGACAGTGAATGGGCCACTCCAGTTGGGCCTGAATTTCCCTTTTGACTCATGAATTGAGGCTCTTTGTTCTCGAAGAACAAGTTCAGCCTCCTCTATATACCGAGGCTACACATTCTTGTTAAATGCCCTGGTCATTCTCAATTGATATTTCTTTAGATTATCTATGGCTTTTATATGCCTTTCATAAAAAAAATTGAGCTTGTCATGTCTGGCCCTCACCAACTCTCCTTCAGGTAGCTGACTATCAAGAAGCACCATTAGGGATGGTACTAGGATTTCCATGGGTAGAATTGCCTCAACCCCATACACCAAAGAGAAAGGAGTTGCCTTTGTCGAGGATCGTATAGAAGTCCGATATGCCCATAAGGCAAGGGGTAATTTATCAGCCCAATCCTAGTGTGTTTTCACCTTTTTCTATAGGATGACTTTGATGTCTTTGTTGGCTGCTTCTATTATCCCATTGGTTTGTAGCCTGTAAGTGGTAGAGCGATGCCTTATGATATCAAACTTTGTGTAGATTTTGTCAGTCTTGCCCCAGAAATGGGATCCCTGATCTGATATCAATTCTTGATGTACTTCATATCAGGAAATAATATTTTCTTGAATGAATTTGGATACCTTAGCAGACGTGAGGACTGCATATGATTGAGCTTCTACCCACTTGGTGAAATAATCAATGGCAACCAAGATGAACTCGTGACCATTGGATGCTTTGGGGTTGATCTTCCCAATGATATCGATGCCCCAAGTGGAGAATGGCCAAGGTGAACTGAGCAAATGCAACTCTGTTGGCAGGATATGTATTATGTTAGCAAATATCTGACACTTGTGGTATTTCTTAACAAAGTCTGCACAATTCACTTCCATTATGTTCTAGTAATATCCCAGCCTGAGAATCTTCTTAGATAACATCTTGGCATTTATGTGGGGTCCACAGAGTCCTTGATGAATTTCCTCCATAATGGTTGTGGCTTGCTCGTCATCCACACACAACAATTGTATTCCGTCGTAGGATCTCTTATATAACAAATCCTTTTAAAGAATAAATTGGGTGGCATATCTCCTTAGAAATTTCTTTTCTCTATCAGTTGCTTCAACTGGGTACTTCCTTTCCCTGATGAGATCCACTATGTGAGCGAACTAAGACCGACCATCCATAGTGAGAGAGTTCACCAAATTCTAATAAATGGGCCTGCTTCTTTATTCCACCAAGAACGGTTGAACCCTAGCCATAGGGTTGCATTCTACCATGAAAGCCAAGGTTGTAAGGGCATCAGTATACCTATTGTCATCTCTCTAGAAGTATTTGAATGAGATCTTCTCAAAGTGTTCAATCACCTCTTCTAGATGTTCTTAATAAGGCTTCAACTTTTCATCTCTGGTCTTCCACTTTCCTTGTGTCTGACAAATGACAATGGATGAATCTCTATACACCTTGATTCTTTTCACTCCAATAGTTTGGAATGTTTCTAGTCCTAAACCACAAGATTTATATTCAACAATGTTGTTGGTATAGGGGAAATCGAGGTGGAATGATGAAGGAAAATAAAGACCATTAGGAGTGACAAGCAATATTCCTGCACCACACCCCTTTTGATTAGCCACTCCATCAAAGAATAATTTCGATTCATTAGCTGTGTCTTCTCCTTCTATTGTTATGATCTCTCCATTGGGAAAGGCATCATCCAGGGCCCTTCCGTCTTCCATTGGGTGTGCAACCAAATGATCGGCTATGGCTTGCCCCTTGATAGAATTCTGAGTAACATAGGTGACATCAAATTCTAATAGCAAAAGTAGCCAATGGGCCATCCTTCCTATTAGGGATAGTTTCTTGAAGACTTATTTAATGGGATCCATCCTTCAGATCAAGTGCATTAGATAGGAAACCATATAGTGTCGTAACCTCTTTGTTGCCCAAATCATTACAGCACAAGTTCTTTTCAAAGATGTGTACCATGTCGTATATTCCAGGAACTTCTTGTTGAGGTAGTATATGGCATGCTCTGCCCCTTTTTTATCTCTTTCTGTGCTAGCAAAGAGCCTATGGAATATTCTTCTATGGATAGGTACAACAGAAGTGGTTCACCTTCCACCGGCGGTGTCAAAATATTGGTGGGTTTATGAGGTATCCTTCGATCCTATCAAAAGCTTATTGGCATTGGTCATTCCATTGCGTGGGCTAATCTTTCTTCAGCAGCTTGAAAATTTGTTTACAGATTGTAGTCAATTGAGCTATGAATCTGTTGATATACTGGATGTGACCCAAAAATCCTTGTATTTTCTTCTCAGTCCGAGGTGTGGGTATCTCATGAATTGCCTTGATTTTGATAGGGTCGACTTCGATGCCTCTTTCAGTTACCAAGAAACCTAACAACTTTCCTGCTGTTGCTCTGAATACACACTTCTGAGAATTCAACTTTAGTTGATACTTCTTGATCCTTTCAAAGAATCGCCTTAGTGTGGGAATATACCCCTGTCGATCTTTTGACTTCACTATCATGTCATCCACATAGACTTCCACATCTTTGTACATCATGTCATGCAATATGGCCGTGGCTGCTCTCTGATAAGTTGTCTCAGCATTCTTCAGTCCAAAAGGCATCACTTTGTAATAGTAGGTTCCTCATAGAGTGGTGAAGGCTGTCTTCTCACGATCTTCTAGGTGCATGCTTATTTGGTTGTACCTCGAGAATCCATCCATAAATGATAACAAAGCATGTCCCGCTGTGTTGTCCACCAATACATCAATGTGAGGTGATGGAAAGTCATATTTAGGGCTTACCTTGTTAATATTATAAAAGTCCACACATATTCATTCCTTGCCATATTTCTTCGGCATTGGTACAATGTTAGCAAACCATTGGGGGTATTTTACCACTTGTAGAAATCTTATATACCACTGCTTCACAACTTCTTCTTTGATCTTCTCACTCCATTTTGGCTGCATTCTTCAGAGCTTCTGCTTTACCGACTTTGCCCCAAGATAGGTCAACAATCGATGTTGCATGATGTTGGGGTCTATACTAGGCATATCCTCATAAGACTAAGCAAAAACTTCGGAAAACTCCTTCAAAAGACTAATCATCTGTTCTGCTTCTTTGTCATCTAAGGTGGTACCAACTTTTACCTCTCAAAGGCATGGGTCGTTTCGTAGATTAATAACCCAAGTATCCTCTCAGATAGGTTTGGATTTCTTTGGTTTGCATTGTTTTATAAACTCTTGATAGTTATTAAGATCATCATCAAAAAAAGGAGGCAAGTCATACTCAAATCAGAAATTTCATTCATGAAAGAAGGAGTAACAGACTCGACATACATGGACTCTAAACTCACCTCAAGAGGGAAGGCCAACACGAAATCGTAAACAATAGACTCAACTACAGACTTGATAACTGGCTTGATGCTTTTGCCAGGGGTATTCAAGTTGGTTGACTCAATAGCATGAGTAAACTTGAAGTCTTCTCCAATGCTAGTCCGATTTAGGAGTGGTTCAATGTCTCAATGGATGAGGAGATGTGGTAAAGGGTCCTCTTCTCCTTCTGAAAAAATTACTGTTATTTCTTCAATAGTGCAATGGTTCTTCCAGATAGGTGCCTGCTTCTTCACAAATACTAGCTGATCAACCTCGTGCTCTTGAAAACTGAACTTTTTGAGGGGTGAGGATTGGCGGAGACTGCTCAATCCTCTTTTTATAAAGTCCATCCTTTCATGCCTATTGAGGGACGCCATCCGGGTGTCTTGGTCTCATCTTTGACCACCTTCACAGACCTTCCCGTTACAGTTGATTTGGGCATAGTATATGCAAACCATCATTCTTTGTGCTCTTCCTTGCTTTGTATACACACTTCTTCCTCTGAAAGGACGAGGCATGAGCTTATGTAGCTCTTAGGCTTTGGTTCTTGTAGGAGGGAGAAAATGTAGCTTTTCAAATCAATGGAATGCAGTAAATTCCAGGTGGGCCTCATCTTCTTTTCCCATTCTCTTTTCAGGAGGACTCGAAGACTTGGTGCCTCCTTTGATTGGATCAATGTTGTAGGGTTACCAGAGGAAGACCCATTCTCAACCAGTGTAATTTCTGCTATCCCGATGATGCAACTGTCTCGATCACTTTCTTTGACTAGCATTTGCTGTTGTTCCACATCATGAGTCACCCTGTCGAACTCGTCTTAGAAAAATACTTCAAATCCAAGTTGCATCTTTACGGCGGTTTCATGTGAAATCTTAGGGATATAAGTGTACATTTTTCCCCACTTTGGATAGTACTACTTTTATTTTTCTTGTTTTTTTAGTTTCCAAGTCTACAAGAGAAAGTGATTAAAGTGAATCAAGAACCAGTCCAAAGGTGGGACCCACTCATTGGTACCACATTCTCTCTTCTACAAAATCCTGAAGATTATTTTCTCTCCTTGCCAGCTCACAAGATCTTGAAGATGCTATGCAGAGATTCCTTTCTGATTTAATCAAGATTGTAAGATATTGGTGAATATTGTAAGGAAAGAATAGAATTTGCTAATTATGGAAACAAATTCTCTCTTTCCTCACACAATATCTTAGAGAATGAGGATTTTTACCAAGATTTAATTTAATTTTATTTTCTTTCTTTTCTTAAAGAAGACTTGTAGAAGGAAGGAGGCAAGAAAAAAACCCTATAAAAGCCCCTTCATCCCCCCTCCTATTTTAATATTCCCCTTAGTTTATTTTCTAGTTTATGCTTAGTTTTCTTCTCTCTCTCCCTCTCTCACTCTTTAGTTTTAGTTCTTCTCTATTTTTGCTTTAATCGCTTTTGTAATAGTTTTTTATGTCAATTAATGCAAGCACTCTTTTATTCTTATTCAGTCTTTTATGTTTATGATTTATGCAATTGAGTTATAATTTTTAAAGTTATAGTTCTAGGCTTAGATCTAGGTGACAAGATCACAAGCAGTGGAACATCTTTTTTTTTTAAGATTTGTTTTCTCAAGTACTAGAATTTTCATATTTGGTTTATTCCAGATCTGGTTTTTAGTACTGGTAGTATCTCAAATCACCCAAGCTTCCAAGTTCAAGCATTGATTCAAGTAAGTAGGCTCCTTCAATAGTATTCTCTCCCCCCTCTCATTCCCTCTTCTGACTACCCTTTCTTTCTTAATTTAGGATTTTAATTTCAGTCATTACATTATTGCTATCCCTTTCCCCCAAAGTTCATGGCTAGTGTATGTGTTGGCTTTGCCTCTCCTAGCCATAGAACCATCAATTTATTGTTTTTATTTTAAATGTCTCCCTTTCCCTAAAGCCAAGTAGAGTAACCCTTATAAGAGTGACTCTCTAGTCAAGTAGGGAAGCTCATATTATGATGCATCCCTCGGGCTAAGTAGAGAAACCTACTTGTGAGTCTCTCTTTAACTTTCTCCCCTCTCTTTTACTTTATTTTTATTTTAGCAATTTTTTCCTTTATTGTTTTTTTTTAAATTACGTGGGTTATTTATTTTCAGTTATTTATTTATTTAATTTTAATTACGTGGCTTGCATCTTTAAATTCTTAGATGACGAATGGTTAGGACGTTATTTTGGATACATATGTTTAGGATGGTAATTAGAATTAGATCAAAACCATTAATCGGTTCACTTTCGTATTATTAAAAAAAAAATAAAAAAATAAAGTGGCTGCTCTCCCTATGTTCGACCCGTAGCTACATTGATCCGTACGCTTGCGGTTACATTTTAATTCCCAATAAGTTTTTGACGCCGTTGTCCGGGAGACAATTCCATGTTATTTTTCACTTTCTTTTGGTAAATTAGAGTGCTTTGTTTGCTTTGTTTTGTTTTACGTTTTCTTTTATCGAATTCCTAAGAAGAACGATTTGCAATAATAGTTGTATCGGTGGAGGTCGCCATGCCTCACAGTATGATAAAGACAGGGTTTGCCTTGTAGCGGTACATCAAGAATTGACCTGAGCAACCCCGAATCCCTGTCGGTAAGCTCCTAAAAAGCCAAAAAAATAAAAAAAAAATCATAAAAAAAAAGTTTTGCCATCCATTCTTTTGTGCTTGTCTTACTCTAGTTGTGGGTAGTTTTCTATTGCATGAGTGTTAGGTGGGTACATAATACTAAGAATCGATTAGAAAGAAGAGATCCAACAAGTAGTGACCCTATACGTTTGCTCTCTTTAAAACCCTTCAATATGGGAGGCCAACAGCAAAATCCTTCACCTAAATCTCTGAAAGATAGGTTCTACCCTGCTAGAACAGCCCAACCTTCCTGCATAGTTCTACCACAAGCCCAAGGCAATAATTTTGAACTCAAATCTCAATACATCACTATGTTGTCCCACTTCCATGGGTTGACCTCTGCGGATGCATACCTACTTCTAAAGGAATTTGAAGAGGTATATGTTCTAATTAAGATCCAAAAGCTTTCTGATGATGTTGTTAAGCTTATGTTTATCACTTTTGTATTGAAAGACCGAGCTAAGAAGTGGTTGTATGGGTTACCCACAAATTCCATAACCTCATGGGAACAATTCACAGTTGTCTTCCTTAAGAAGTTTTTCCCAACTCACAAGACCAATAAGCTTAGAAGTGATATCCTTCAGTTTAGGCAAAAGCCTAGTGAGTCATTTTCCAAACTTATGGAGAGATTCAAGGATCTACTCTAAGAATGCCCTCACTATGGCCTAGACCTATGGCATTTATGTCAAGTAATTTATGAGGGTATTGATTACCCAATTAAAGAAATGATAGAGTCTATGTGCCCTGAGGGATTTACATCCTTTACAGATGAAGGAAAGGCATGGGAATTCTTACTTGACTTAGTTGACAAAACTCGTGAGTGGGAATCAACCCAAGAGAGTGAAAGAACTATAGGAGGAAAAGGATATTTTGTGGATGGGATAGTAGCCAAGGAAGCCCATTTGGATAGCCTAATCAAGAGAATTGAGGCTATTGTTCCTAGAGAGCCATCATTAGTCAATTTTGTTAAGATTTGTGCTTGGTGCCAGTCCCCTGGACATGTCCTAGAAGAATGCCCCAACACCTCTGGGGCCACTTCTAATGATAGTGTTAATGCCTTATACCAGAACAATCCATATAATAATACCTACAATCCAGGATGGAGAAATCACCCAAATTTCTCTTGGAATCATGGCAACCAAGCAGGGCCTTCCAATTTCCATAATCAAGGTCAACCTGGACTCCAAAGGCCTCCCTTTGCATAATAATCTTTTTCCCAAAATACTTTTCCTAGGTTAAATGTAGGACCTCAGGCTAGTTTTCCTAGGGCCCCTCTCCTATCATCTTATCAGCAACCCCTTGGGTTTACCAGAACTGGAGAGGCAAGTAGAATAAGTGACTTGGAAAAAAATATGGCCCTCCTCATAACAAGCCATCAAAATCTTACAAGAGAACTTACTTAAGTTGTCTCAATTATGCATGAGAGGGAGAGAGGAACTTTACCTAGTCAATCAGAGCCTAACCCTAGGCATCATCAGCCTGTTAGTTCACAAATATCAACTAATGCACCACTGAATATAGTACAAAGTCAGACCCAACAAGGGCCCTCTAACCAATGTAATGTTGTTTATGCCCTTAGGAGTGGTAGAGAGTACCAACAGAGTGTTCCTAAATCTTCCTCATCTATTACTCATGTTAACTCTCCTTCAGTTGAAGACACAAGTGTGCCTCTTGTTTCAGGTTTGTCTGATGAACCTAAAGATTTTTCCAAAACTAAAGATCATTTGGTTGAGGAAACCAAAAATGATTCTTCTGAACAGGGGAAAATCCCTAACAGTCCTTATGTTCATCCTGTCCCATTTCCTATTCGCTTGGTAAACAAAAGAAAGACTGCTTCTATGGACAAAATTTTAAAAGTCTTCAAAAAGGTAGAAGTGAACATCCCCCTTTTGAATGCCATATCCTAGATCCCCGCCTATGCAAAGGTACTGAAAGATTTGTGTACTCACAAACGTATCACTAGTGCTCCCAAAAAGGTGTTCTTGGCAGGTTACATTAGTTCCATAATTACTCAGCCTATAGCGGCCAACTATAAAGATCCAGGAGCCTACCATATCTTGTGTCATTGAGCATACCTTACTTGACCTTGGTGCAAGTGTGAATCTTTTACCTCATCATGTGTACAAGCAACTTGGATTAGGAGAATTGAAAGCCACTGGAACTACTCTTCAGTTGGCAGATAGGTCTGTTAAAATTCCTAAAGGGATGGTTGAGGAATTCTTACTAAAGGTGGGGGAATTTATTTTCCCTGTTGATTTCATTGTGTTAGATACCAAGCCCTTCTCAACCAAGGATGAGATCCCAATAATTCTGGGAAGACCATTCTTGGCTACTAGTAATGCATTAATCAACTTTCGGAATGGTTTTCTAAGATTATCTTTTGGTAACCAAACTATTGAGTTTAACATGTTTAGGATAGGCAAGCAACCACATATGGAAGAAGAGATTAATATGATTGAGGATTTTCTGGATTTTTCTGATGATTTAATTATCAACTTTGATATTAATTTTGATTCAGAATTCCAAGAGTGTATGGATGAGTTGGATGATGATAGTGAAAATTTCTTTTCTAAAGTCTTGAGTCTTCACACACCTGTGGAGCCCTTAGGACCCCTTTCCAATTCCATTGCCAAACCTTCTATAGTTGAGCCCCCTAAGCTAGATCTTAAGGAGTTGCCATCTAATTTGAGGTATGCTTTCCTAGGGCCTGACCAGACTCTTCCTATAATAATTTCTTCAAATTTGGCTCTGGCCAGGAAGGGGAGTTACTTAAAGTGTTAAAAGATAATAAGGAAGCCCTACGTTGGATCATGGCTGATATCAAGGGTATAAGCCCTTCTATTGTGTAACATCATATACATCTTATAGAGGATTCCAAACCATCCATGGAACCCCAAAGAAGAGCTAACCCAGTGATGATGGAAGCTATTAAGAATGAGATCCTAAAGTGCTTGGATCATGGAATAATTTATCCTATTTCTAACAGCCAATGGGTAAGCCCAGTTCATGTAGTGCCTAAGAAGTCTGGTGTGACTGTAGTTCCTAATGCCAATAATGAACTAATTTCAACCCGTGTCCAATCTAGGTGGAGAGTGTGCATAGACTACAAGAAACTTAATGTGGTAACCTGGAAGGACCACTTCCCATTGCCATTTATTGACTAAATGTTAGAGAGGTTAGCTGGACATGAATACTATTGTTTTCTTGATGGATATTCTGGCTATAACTAGATCCCAGTTGCTTCAGAGTACCAACATAAGACCACTTTTACATGCCCATATGGAACATTTGCATATAGAGTGTATGCCCTTTAGGCTTTGCAATGCCCCTGCTATGTTCCAATGATGCATGATGAGCATATTTTCTGACATGGTCGAAAAATTCTTAGAAGTATTTATGGATGACTTTTCAATTCATGGGAATTCCAATTCTGAATGTGTTCATCATCTTTCTCTAGTTTTGAAAAGGTGCATATCTAAGAATTTGATTTTGAATTGGGAGAAATTCCATTTCATGGTTAAATCTGGTATTGTTTTAGGTCATGTAATATCCAAGGATGGAATTAAAGTAGATAGAGCCAAAGTGGATTTAATTGATAATTTACCACCTCCTTAATCTCTTAAGCCGATCTTTTCTAGGGCATGCGGGCTTCTACAGAAGGTTTATTAAGAGTTTTAGTCAGTTAGCCCGACCTCTCACTTTATTACTTGCCAAAGATCAAACTTTTGAGTTTTCTAAAGATGTCTAGAATCTTTCAAACAACTTGAGAAGGATTTGACCAATGCACCCATTGTTCAACCACCTGTTTGGACTGAACCTTTTGAACTGATGTGTGATGCTTTGAATTTTACCATAGGAGCGGTTTTGGGTCAAAGGATTAATAAGTTGCCCACTGTCATTTATTATGCTAATAGGACCATAAATGATGCACAACTCAATTATACAACCACTGAAAAAGAATTTTTAACGGTTGTGTTTGCATTAGAAAAGTTTTGGTCTTACTTAGTTGGTTCACATGTGGTGGTGTATACTGATCATTCTGCTCTCAGATACTTAGTTCAGAAGAAGGATGCCAAAGCCCGTCTCATTAGGTGGGTTTTACTTTTATAAGAGTTTGATTTAGAAATTAGGGATAAAAAATATTTTGAAAACCTAGTTGCAGACCATATATCCTGGCTTCCCAATTCCTTGACTGTCAATTCTCCAGTCAACGAGAACTTTCCAGATGAACAGTTATTTGCAGTGTCCAGTGAACCATGGTTTGCAGACATTGTCAACTTCTTAGTTTCAAGTGTGACTCTGGATCACTGGTCCACCTAAGATAAGTATAGGTTTCATTCTTAGGTTAAGCACTTTTTCTGGGATGATTCTTATTTGTTTAAGATATGTTCAGATCAGATTATCCGACGATGTGTTCCAAATCATGAGCAACATTCTATTATCTCTTTTTAGCATGATCATGCATGTGGTGGATATTTTAGACCTAAGAAGACTACCACAAAGGTTCTCCAATGCAGATTTTATTGGCCCAGTCTTTTTAGAGATGCTTTTGATTTTTGCAAGGCTTGTCCTGCCTGCCAGTCTTTTGGCCATATCAATAAGAGGAACATGATGCCCCTCAACCCTATTTTGGTAGTTGAGATCTTTGATGTATGGGGCATTGATTTTATGGGACCATTCCCTAATTCTTTTGAGAATTTGTACATACTTTTGGCCGTTGATTATGTTTCTAAATGGATAGAGGCCATACCTTGTAAAACTAATGACCACAAAGTAGTGGTCCAGTTTCTAAAAGAGAACATTTTTTCTCTCTTTAGTGCACCATGTGCAGTAATTAGTGATAGGGGTACTCATTTTTATAATCGGCCTTTTGAGGCCCTAATGAAAAAGTATGGGATCACCCATAAGTTATCTATGCCTTATCACCCCCAAACTAGTAGCCAAGTGGAGGTGTCTAATAGGCAGATCAAACAAATCTTAGAGAAAACTGTTAATCCCAACCGTAAAGATTGGTCCCTTAGGCTCATTGATACTTTGTGGGCCCATCGGACTACATTCAAGACCGATCTTGGTCAGTCTCCCTACCGTTTGGTGCATGGAAAAGCTTGTCACTTACCAGTTGAGTTAGAGCATAAGGCCTTTTGGGCTATCAAGAAGCTCAACTTTGATTTGTCTGATGTGAGAATTCATCATAGGCTCCAACTATATAAGTTGGAGGAACTTAGGAATGAAGCCTATGAAAGTTCTAGGATTTACAAGGAAAAGACTAAAGCTTTCCATGATAAGCACATTCTGTGTAAATCTTTTGTAATTGGTGATAAGGTCTTATTGTATAACTCTTGATTCCATCTTTTTCCTGGTAAACTTAGATCCCGATGGGATGGCTCATTTATTGTCCATAATATATATCCCCATAGGGCTATGGAGATTTTGAATCCAGGAACAGGGGTAATTTCGAAGGTTAATGGTCAACGTTTGAAACCATTCTTTGAGTTTCCTAATACTGGTAGTGAAGAGGTCATGGATCTCCATGAACCTCTTTACACTGATGATTAACTTTTAATTAGGTATAACCCCTTGCATTGTCTTCGTTTTTAATTCTTTCCATGCATGCATAACTTAAGTGTGGGGGAGGGAAACCAGTTTTTGCTTTTTCCACTTTGTTTTTTTTTTTTTTTTTTTTTTTTTTTTTTTTTTTTTTTGAGCTTGCTAAATGATGAAGTCCTACTTTGGCTTGGCTTTTGGCTAATGATTATGCCATTCGGTTGCTTGATGTATGAAAATAAAAGTTTTGACTAAGGTACCCATTTTGAACGTATAAAAACCCTGTTGAGAAGAAAGAAACAAGCCTATGTCTTGAGATGGGACTTTCTTTTGAAAAATAAGGGACCCCTATTTTATGGTGTTGGACCATATGTAAGTCTGTGGGTTCCTTGTACTTTTGATTTGGAGTTGAGATCTTCTTTTTAATTTGACATGGGTTGACAAATGCACAATTTTAAATGAAATGTGAAATGTGGTATAAAGAAGAATAAGAGTTGATTCCCTTGGAACTAGACAAGGCATTGCGCCTCAGGAAGCGTGGTGTCTTGATCGAAATTCCTTGGGAGGAAACTTCTGAAGGAACTCTAGCATCACTTTCTTTGTGGGCATATGCAAAAAGCGAAGCTACATAGTAACTTGGGTGTCTGGTGTTTGCTCCACCATGTAATTCAGGCCAAAAGTAGTGGAGTAGAATGGAGTTTAAGTGAAAAAAAAGGAGAAAAAATGTGCAAATGTCATTAATGATTAGTAATATGTTTGGTCAAAAACACTCCAACGCCTTAGTCATTGGTTCCCTATTTCTTCACAAGTGGTTTTGCCTTAAGATAAGGATGTTTTGGAAGAGACGAGGTGAGTTCCAAATTAAGAAATATGCTAGTGCCTGGAATTGATAAAGGGTAATAAAAGTTCAAGTGTGGGGGTCCCTTGTAAGAGAAATTATCTTTGCTCCGGATCGGTATGAGCCTTGCCTTTAGCCAAAGTTGGGATTTGTTTATTCTGAATTTTGGGTGTATATTCACTGCAAACACCCACGAGACACAACTCGTCCACTAGGGGTGACCTAGGGGTTTAAAGGCTTGTTGCACATGCTAAGTGCAACCGTGATTCCTACGAAAGTGAGTTAGGTTTTTTTATCTTTATTCTTTTTCTTTTTCTTTTTGTTTTGCTCGAGGACTAGCAAAGTCTAAGTGTGGGGGAATTCTGATGAGCACATTTATGTGTGAAATCTAGGGTAGTAAAATATGCATTTTACATATTTAGAATGGAGCTACCTTGGGTTTTACTCTCTTTTTGCAGGTTTTATATTTTCAAGGCCTTAAGGACTATCGGGAGCCATATCTTCAATTTTACACGTAAAGAGGTCCTATTTCTTTCCATGGTTGCAAGAGGACGAAATTCTGAGCAAGATGGACGTGTTCGATTAAAAGTACACATTCGTTTGGTCACCCGTACAAATGATTATTCTTTTTCGGGTCAGAAAAAGAATAATGGATCAGAACTGAACCGAGATGCAGAACCAGCCCGTTTGCAATTGTCCCAGAGGTACAAGGAATACTCCAAATGCCAACAAGGATCGATGGACCACATCTTTAAGTGATTAAAGATTTGTTTTTGGTAACAACAACTACCTAGCTTAGTTGGTGAGCTATGGTGTACAAAATTCTCTTGCTCACCAAGAGGTCTCAAGTTCGAATCTTATGGTTGTTTTTTTTAGAAGATTTTGTTGAAGATTTTCTGCTTTAGAAGCAAGCAAAATCGTGGAAGGGTGCACAAGAAAAAAAGAAAAAAAAAGAAAGCAAAATCGTGGAAGCAAGAAGAGAAGAAAAAAAAAAGGAAAGAGAAAAAAAATGGGAGAACCAAAAATTGTCCAAATCTTCTCTCTCCTCCACATCATCACCAAAGATTGTCCAAATCACACAAAGGAAGAAAAAAAAAGTCGTCCCTAGGAGAGAGAAAAAAAAAGAAGAAAAATAAATTAGAAGAAAAAGGAAAGAAAATAAGCAAAAAATTTTAGGAAATTTCTCAAAATTTATTTCTCTCTTCTCTCTCCTCCATCTTAGCACTTTTGGACTCAAAAGATCTCACAATCAATTGTGGGTTTCTCTCTTTTAGGAAAGAGAAAATTGTTACCCTACCTCTCCATTCCCTATAAATACAACTCATGTAAGAGGAGGAGACACAATTCATTCTTCTTCTAGTTTTTTTTTTAGTTGCTCTCTTTCTTCCTCTTTCTCTCTTTAGTTCTAGTTCTTCTCTATTTTTGCTTTAATCACTTTTGTAATAGTTTTTTTTATATCAATTAATGCAAGCATTCTTTTATTTTTATTCAGTTCTTTTTATGTTTATGATTTATGCAATTGAGTTGTAATTTTTTAAGTTATAGTTCTAGGCTTAGATCTAGGTGACAAGATCATGAGCCGTGGAGCAATTTTTTTTTCAAGTTCAAGCATTGATTCAAGTAAGTAGGCTCCTTCAGTAGTCTTCTCTCCCCCCCTCTCATTCCTTCTTCTGACTACCCTTTCTTTCTTAATTTAGGATTTTTATTTTCAGTCGTTACATTATTGCTATCCCTCTCCCCCAAGGTTCATGGCTAGTGTATGTGTTGGCTTTGCCCCTCCTGGCCATAGAACCATCAATTTATTGCTTTTATTTTAATTGTCTCCCTTTCCCTAAAGCCAAGTAGAGAAACCCTTGTAAGAGTAACTCTCTGGTCAAGTAGGGAAGCTCATATTATGATGCATCCCTCGGGCTAAGTAGAGAAACCTGCTTGTGAGTCTCTCTCTAGCTTTATCCCCTTTCTTTTACTTTATTTTTATTTCAGCATTTTTTTCCTTTATTATTATTTTTTTTTAATTGCGTGGGTTGTTTACTTTTAGTTATTTATTTATTTAATTTTAATTGTGTGGCTTGCGTCTTTAAATTCTTAGATGACGAATGGTTAGGGCGTTATTTTTAGGACGGTAATTAGAATTAGATCACAACCATTAATCAGTTCACTTTCGCATTATTAAAAGAAATAAAAAATAAGGTGGCTGCTCTCCCTGTGTTCGACCCGTAGCTACACTGATTCGTACGCTTGCGGTTACATTTTAAATCTCAAACAGGCATCATCAGCCTATTAGTTCACAAACATCAACTAATGCACCACTAAATATAGTACAAGGTTAAACCCAGCAAGGCCTCTCTAACCAATGTAATGTTGTTTATGCCCTTAGGAGTGGTAGAGAGTACCTACAGAGCATTCCTAAATCTTCCTCATCTATTACTCATGTTAACTCTGCTTCAGTTGAGAACACAAGTGTGCCTCTTGTTCCAAGTTCGTCTGATAAACCTAAAGATTTTTCTGAAACTAAAGATGATTTGGTTGAGAAAACCAAAAATGATTCTTCTGAACAGGAGCAAATCCCTAACAGTCCTTATGTTCATCCTGTTCCATTTCCTAATCGTTTGGTAAACAAAAGGAAGACTGCTTCCATGGACAAAATTTTAGAAGTCTTCATAAAGGTAGAAGTGAACATCCCTCTTTTGGATGCCATATCCCAGATTCCCGCCTATGCAAAGGTACTGAAAGATTTGTGTACTCACAAACGTATCACTAGTGTGCCCAAAAAGGCGTTCTTGGCAAGTAACATTAGTTCCATAATTACTCAGCCTATAGCAGCCAAGTACAAGGATCCAGGGAGCCCTACCATAGCTTGTGTCATAAGCAACACCTACATTGATCATGCCTTACTTCACCTTGGCGCAAGTGTGAATCTTTTACCTTACCATGTGTACAAGCAACTAGAATTAGGGGAATTGAAAGCCATTGGAACTACTCTTCAGTTAGTAGATAGGTCTGTTAAGATTCCTAAAGGGATGGTTGAGGATTTCTTACTAATGGTGGGGGAATTAATTTTCCCTGTTGATTTCATTGTATTAGATACTAAGCCCGTCTCAACCAAGGATGAGATCACAATAATTCTAGGAAGACCATTCTTGGGTACCAGTAATGCATTAATCAATTGCTGGAATGGTTTCCTAAGATTATCTTTTGGTAACCAAACTGTTGCGTTTAACGTGTTTAGGATTGGCAAGCAACCACATATGGAAGAAGAGATCAATATGCTTGAGGATTTTCTGGATTTTTCTGATATTTAGTTACCAACTTTGATATTGATTTTGATTCAGAATTCCAAGAGTGTATGGATGAGTTGGATGATGACAATGAAAATTTTTTTCTGAAGTCTTGAGTCTTCACACACTTGTACAGCCCTTAGGACCCCTTTCCAATTCCATTCCCAAACCTTCCATAGTTGAGCCCCCTAAGCTAGATCTTAAGGAGTTGCCATCTAATTTGAGGTATGCTTTCCTAGGGCCTGACCAGACTCTTCCTATAATAATTTCTTTGAATTGGACTTCTAGCCAGGAAGAGGAGTTACTTAAAGTGAGAAAAGATAATAAGGAAGCCCTAGGTTGGACCATGGCTGATATTAAGGGTATAAGTTGTTCCATTGTGCAACATCATATACATCTTATGGAGGATTCCAAATCATCCAACGGAACCTCAAAGAAGAGCTAATCTAGTGATGATGGAAGTCATTAAGAAAGAGATCCTAAAGTGCTTGGATCATGGAATAATTTATCCTATTTCTGACAGCCAATGGGTAAGCCCAGTTCACGTAGTGCCTAAGAAGTCTGGTGTGACTGTAGTTCCTAATGCCAATAATGAGTTGATCCCTACCCATGTCCAAAGAGGATGGCGTGAGTGCATTGACTATAGGAAACTTAATATGGCAACCTGGAGGGACCACTTCCCATTGCCATTCATTGACCAGATGTTAGAGAGGTTAGCTGGACATGAATACTATTGCTTTCTTGATGGATATTCCGGCTATAACCAAATCCCAATTGCTTTAGAGGACCAACATAAAATCACTTTTATATGCCCATATGGAACATTTGCTTATAGGCGTATACCCTTTAGGCTTTGCAATGCCCCTGCTACGTTCTAACGATGCATAATGAGCATCTTTTCTGACATGGTCGAAAAATTCTTAGAAGTATTTATGGATGACTTTTCAATTCATGGGAATTCCTATTCTGAATGTCTTCATCATCTTTCCCTAGTTTTGAAAAGGTGCATATCTAAGAATTTGATTTTGAATTAGGAGAAATGTCATTTTATGGTTAAATCTGGTATTTTTTTAGGCCATGTAATATCCAAGGAGGGAATTAAGGTAGATAGAGCCAAAGTGGATTTAATTGATAATTTACCACCTCCTCAATCTGTTAAAGATGTCTGGTCTTTTCTAGGGCATGCAGGCTTCTATAGAAGGTTTATTAAGAACTTTAGTCAGTTAGCCCGACCTCTCACTTTATTACTTGCCAAAGATCAAACTTTTGAGTTTTCTAACAAGTGCCTGGAATCCTTCAAACAACTTAAAAAGGAGTGGACCAATGCACCCATTATTCAACCACCTGTTTGGACTGAACCTTTTGAACTGATGTGTGATGCCTTGGATTTTGCCATAGGAGCAGTTTTGGGTCAAAGGATTAATAAGTTGCCCACTGTCATTTACTATGCTAGTAGGATCTTAAATGATGCACAACTCAATTATACAACCACTGAAAAAGAATTTTTAGCTGTTGTGTTTGCATTAGAAAAGTTTCGGTCTTACTTAGTTGGTTCACATGTGGTGGTGTATACTGATCATTCTGCCCTCAGATACCTAGTTCAGAAGAAGGATTCCAAAGCCCGTCTCATTAGGTGGGTTTTACTTTTACAAGAGTTTGATTTAGAAATTAGGGATAAGAAAGGAGTTGAAAACCTAGTTGCAGACCATTTATCCCGGCTTCCCAATTCCTTGACTGTTGATTCTCCAGTCAACGAGAACTTTCCAGATGAACAATTATTTATAATGTCCAGTGGACCATGGTTTGCTGACACTGTAAACTTCTTAGTTTCAAGTGTGACTCTGGATCACTGGTCCACCTAAGATAAGTATAAGTTTCATTCCCAAGTTAAGCACTTTTTCTGGGATGATTCTTATTTGTTTAAGATATGTCTGGATTAGATTATCCGACGATGTGTTCCTGATCATGAGCAACATTCCATTCTCTCTTTTTGTCATGATCATGCATGTGGTGGACACTTTGGACCTAAGAAGACTGCCGCAAAGGTTCTCCAATGTAGATTTTATTGGCCCACTCTTTTTAGAGATGCTTTTGATTTTTGCAAGGCTTGTCCCACCTGCCAGTCTTTTGGCCATATCAATAAGAGGAACATGATGCCTCTCAACCCTATTTTAATAGTTGAGATCTTTGATGTATAGGCATTGATTTTATGGGACCATTCCCTAATTCCTTTGGGAATTTGTACATGCTTTTGGCCGTTGATTATGTTTCTAAATGGATAGAGGCCATACCTTGTATAACTAATGACCACAAAGTAGTGGTCCAGTTTCTAAGAGAAAACATTTTTTCCCACTTTGGTGCACCACGTGCAATAATTAGTGATAGGGGTACTCATTTTTGTAATCGACCTTTTGAGGCCTTAATGAAAAAGTATGGGATCACTCATAAGTTATCTACCCCTTATCACCCCCAAACTAGTGGCCAAGTGGAGGTGTCTAGTAGGCAGATCAAACAAATCTTGGAGAAAATTGTTAATCCCAACTGTAAGGATTGGTCCCTTAGCCTAATTGATGCCTTGTGGGCCCATCGCACTGCATTCAAGACTGACCATGGCCAGTCTCCCTACCGTTTGGTGTATGGGAAAGCTTGTCACTTACCAGTTGAGTTGGAGCATAAGGCCTTTTGGGCCATCAAGAAGCTCAACTTTGATTTGTCTGATGCGGGAATTCACCGTAGGCTCCAACTATCTGAGTTGGAGGAACTTAGGAATGATACCTATGAAAGTTCTAGGATTTATAAGGAAAAGACCAAAGCTTTCTATGATAAACACATTCTACGTAAATCTTTTACAATTGGTGATAAGGTCTTATTGTACAACTCTCGATTGCATCTTTTTCCTGGTAAACTTAGATCCCGATGGGATGGACCGTTTATTGTCCATAATGTATATCCCCATGGGGCTATGGAGATTTTGAATCCAGGAACAGGGGTAATTTCGAAGGTTAATGGTCAGCGTTTGAAACCATTCCTCGAGTTTCCTACTACTAGTAGTGAAGAGGTCATAAATCTCCATGAACCTCTTTACACTGATAACTAACTTTTAATCAGGTATGACCCCCTTGCATTGTCCTTGCTTTAAATTCTTTCCATGCATTGAGGACATTGCATGACTTAAGTGTGGGGGAGGGAAACCAGTTTTTTTTTTTTTTCACTTTGTTTTGTTTGTTTTTCTTTTTATTTTTGAGCTTGCTAAGGATGAAGTCCTACTTTGGCTTTTGGCTAATGATCATACCACTTGGTTGCTTGATGTATGAAAAAAAAAGTTTTGACTAAGGTACCCATTTTGAACGTATAAAAACCCTGTTGAGAAGAAAGAAACAAACATGTGTCTTGAGATGGGACTTTCTTTTGAAAAATAAGAGACCCCCGTTTTATGGTGATGGACCATATGTAAGTCTGTGGGTTCCTTGTACTTTTGATTTGGAGTTGAGACCTTCTTTTTAATCTGGCATGGGTTGACAAATGCATAATTTTAAATGAAATGTGAAATGTGGTATAAATAAGAATAAGAGTTGATTCCCCTGGAACTAGACAAGGCATTGCGCCTCAGGAAGCTTGGTGTCTTGATCGAAATTCCTTAGCAGGAAACTTCTGAAGTAACTCTAGCATCACTGCCTTTGTGGGCATATGCAAAAAACAAAGCTACATAGTAACTTGGGTGTCTGGTGTCTGGTCCACCATGTCATTCAAGCCAAAAGTAGTGGAGTAGAATAGAGTTTATTATTCAAAAATAAATAAAAAAATAAAAAATAAATAAAGGAGAAAAAAATGTGCAAATGTCATTAATGATTAGTAATATGTTTGGTCAAAAACACTCCAACGCCTTAGTCATTGGTTCCCTATTTCTTCACAAGTGGTTTTGCCTTAAGATAAGGATGTTTTGGAAGAGACGAGGTGAGTTCCAAATTAAGAAATATGCTAGTGCCTAGAATTGATAAAGGGTAATAAAAGTTCAAGTGTGGGGGTCCCTTGTAAGAGAAATTGTCTTCGCTCCAGATCGGTATGACCCTTACCTTTAGCCAAGGTTGGGATTTGTTTATTCTGAATTTTGGGTGTATATTCACTGTAAACACCCACGAGACACAACTCGTCCACTAGGGGTGACCTAGGGGTTTAAAGGCTTGTTGCACATGCTAAGTGCAACCGTGATTCCAACGAAAGTGAATTAGGTTTTTTGTCTTTATTCTTTTTCTTTTTATTTTGCTCGAGGACTAGCAAAGTCTAAGTGTGGGAGAATTTTGATGAGCACATTTATGTGTGAAATCTAGGGTAGTAAAACATGCATTTTACATATTTTGAATGGAACTACCCTGGGTTTTACTATCTTTTTGCAGGTTTTATATTTTCAAGGCCTTGAGGACTATCGGGCGCTATATCTTCAATTTTACACGTAAAGAGGACATATTTCTTTTTATGGTTGCGAAGAGGACGAAATTCTGAGTAAGATGGATGTGTTCAATTAAAAGTACACATTCGTTTGGTCACCCGTACAAGTGATTATTCTTTTCGGGCCAGAAAAAGAATAATGAATTAGAACTGAACCGAGATGTAGAACCAGCCCATTTGCAGTTGTTCCAGAGGTACAAGGAATATTCTAAATGCCAAAAAGGATCGACGGACCACATCCTTAAGTGATTGAAGATTCGTTTTTGGTAACAACAACTACCTAGCGTAGTTGGTGAGCTATGGTGTACAAAATTCCCTTACTAACCAAGGGATCTCAAGTTCGAATCTCACGGTTGTTTTTTTTAGAGAATTTTGTTGAAGATTTCCTGCTTTTCACTCACTTAAAGCACTAAGGGCATGGAGGGGATTTCCACATTAAATTAGAAGCAAGGAAAATCGTGGAAGGGTTCCTGCGCAAGAATAGAAAAAAAAAAGGAAAGAAAAAAAAAGGAGAAATAAAGATTGTCCTAATCTTCTCTCTCCTCCACATCATCCCCAAAAATTGTCCAAATCACACAAAGCAAGAAGAAAATCGTCCCTCGGAGGGAGAAAAAAATAGAAATAAATTAGAAAAAAAAAGGAAAGAAAATAAGCAAACAAATTATAGGAAATTTCTCAAAATTTATTTCTCTCTTTTCTCTCCTCCACTTTAGCACTTTTGGTCTCAAAAGATCTCACAATCAATTGTGGATTTCTCTCTTTTAGGAAAGAGAAAATTGTTACCCTGTCTTCCCATTCTCTATAAATACAACTCATGTAAGAGGAGGGAAGACAATTCATCCTTCTTCTAGTTTTTAGTTGCTCTCTCTTTTTCTTGCTCTCTCTTTAGTTTTAGTTCTTTTTTATCTTTTCTTTAATCACTTTTGTAATAACTTTTTTTATTTCAATTAATGCAAGCACTCTTTTATTTTTATTCAGCCCTTTTATGTTTATGATTTATGCAATTGAGTTGTAATTTTTTAAGTTATAGTTCTAGGCTTAGATCTAGGTGACAGGATTATGAGCTGTGGAACAATTTTTTTTTCAAGGTTTGTTTTCTCTAGTACTAGAAATTTTAGATTTGGTTTATTCTAGATCTGGTTTTTAGTAGTGGCAGTATCTCAAATCGATCAAGTTTTCAGTTCGAGGGTTGAAGTTCAAGTAAGTAGGCTCCTTCAATAGTCTTCTCTCCCCTCTCTCATTCCCTCTTCTGACTACCCTTTCTTTCTTAATTTAGGATTTTAAATTCAGTCGTTACATTATTGCTATCCCTTTCCCCCAAGGTTCATGGCTGGTGTATGTGTTGGCTTTGCCCCTCCTAGCCATAGAACCATCAATTTATTGCTTTTATTTTTAATTGTCTCCCTTTCCCTAAAGCCAAGTAGAGTAACCCTTGTAAGAGTGACTCTCTGGTCAAGTAGGGAAGCTCATATTATGATGCATCACTCGGGTTAAGTAGAGAAACCTACTTGTGAGTCTCTCTCTAGCTTTCTCGCCTTTCTTTTACTTTATTTTTATTTCAACATTTTTTTCCTTTATTGTTTTTTTTTTTAAATTGCGTGGGTTGTTTATTTTTAGTTATTTATTTATTTAATTTTAATTGCGTGGCTTGCGTCTTTAAATTCTTAGATGAAGAATGGTTAGGACGTTATTTAAGATACATATGTTTAGGACGGTAATTAGAATTAGATCACAACCATTAATCGGTTCACTTTCGCATTATTAAAAAAAATAAAAAATAAAGTGGCTGCTCTCCCTGTGTTCGACCCGTAGCTACACTGATCCATACGCTTGCGGTTACATTTTAAATCTCAAACATAGTGCCTGGAATTGATAAAGGGTAATAAAAGTTCAAGTGTGTGGGTCCCTTGTAAGAGAAATTATCTTTGCTCCGGATCGGTATGACCCTTACCTTTAGTCAAGGTTGGGATTTATTTATTTTGAATTTTGGGTGTATATTCACTGTAAACACCCACGAGACACAACTCGTCCATTAGGGTAACTTAGGGGTTTAAAGGCTTGTTGCACGTGCTAAGTGCAACCGTGTTTCCGACGAAAATGAATTAGGTTTTTTGTCTTTATTCTTTTTCTTTTTGTTTTGCTCGAGGACTAGCAAAGTCTAAGTGTGGGAGAATTTTGATGAGCACATTTATGTGTGAAATCTAGGGTAGTAAAACATGCATTTTACATATTTTGAATGGAACTACCCTGGGTTTTACTATCTTTTTGCAGGTTTTATATTTTCAAGGCCTTGAGGACTATCGGGCGCTATATCTTCAATTTTACACGTAAAGAGGACATATTTCTTTTTATGGTTGCGAAGAGGACGAAATTCTGAGTAAGATGGATGTGTTCAATTAAAAGTACACATTCGTTTGGTCACCCGTACAAGTGATTATTCTTTTCGGGCCAGAAAAAGAATAATGAATTAGAACTGAACTGAGATACAGAACCAGCCCATTTACAGTTGTCCCAAAGGTACAAAGAATATTCTAAATGCCAACAAGGATCGATGGACCACATCCTTAAGTGATTGAAGATTCATTTTTGGTAACAACAACTACCTAGCGTAGTTGGTGAACTATGGTGTACAAAATTCCCTTACTAACCAAGAGATCTCAAGTTCGAATCTCATGGTTGTTTTTTTTAGAGAATTTTGTTGAAGATTTCCTACTTTTCAATCACTTAAAGCACTAAGGGCATGGAGGGGATTTCCACATCAAATTAGAAGCAAGGAAAATCGTGGAAGGGTTCCTGCGCAAGAAGAGAAAAAAAAAAAAAAAGAAAAAAAAAG